>NC_088395.1:45389230-45695384 GCF_037993035.2 Macaca fascicularis | reverse complement strand
AGAAGGATGGTTACCAGAGGCTGGGAAGGGTAACTGGGGAGGATGAGGGGAAAAGGGAGGATGGTTCATGGGAACAAAAAAATAGAAATAATAAATACGACAGTATTTGCTGACCTAATAGGGTAACTATGGTAAAAATAATTTAGTTGTTCATTTAGAAATAACTAAAAGATTATATTTGGGTTGTTTGAAACTCAAAGGATGAATGCTTTAGGTGAAGGATATCCTATTTACCCTGATGTGATCATTATGCATTGCATGCTCATATAAAAATAACACATGTAACCCATAAATATACACACCCACCATGTACCCACAAGAATTAACAATAAAAATGTTTAGAAAATAGCATCTTCAATAGTTCAAAAAAGACCCTGAGGTACTTACATGTAAATCTAACAAAACATATACAGACCTGTATTCTGAAAACTACAAAATGCTGACAAAATAAATAAAAAGTTTAACTAAATGAAGAGATATACCATATTAATGACTTGGAAGACTCAGCATAGGAAAAATTGTTTAGAGCAAACCTTTGCTCTATGACTGTCTTCAAATTGATATATAGTTTAATGTAACTCCTATTAACATCCCAGCAAGATTTTGTGGACATAAACAAGATTATTCTAAAATTTTTATCAAAAGGCAAAATAACTAGAATAGTTGAAACAATTTTGGAAAAGAATAATAAAGTGAAAAGACTCACTTTACTTGATACTAAAGTTTTCTATATAGCTACAGTAATCAAGACTTTGTAGTATTGGCAGAGAGACTGACACGTAGATCAATAAAAAGGAATAGAAAACTCAGAAGTAGTCCCACACAAGTATGGAGAGTTGCAAAAGCAAATTAATGGAGAAAGGACAGACTTTTTAACAAATGATGCTGGAACAATTGTGTATCCATTGGCAAAAAAAAAAAAAAAAAAAAAAAACAGAACCTTATACAAAAACTAACTCCACTTTGATTATAGATTTATATATAAAATGCAAAACTACAAACTTTTTAGATAATAAGAAAGGAGAAAATCTTCAGGGTATAGGTCTAGGAAAAGAGTTCTTAGACTAAACACCAGTAGCATGATGAAGACAAATCAAATTTGTAAATCTCATCCAAAATTAAAAACCTTAGCTCTATGACAGACTTCATTAAGAGGATGCAACAAGAAGCTACAGATTGGAAGAAAATAGTTACCATGTGTATTTGACAATGGTTTGGTATCTAGAATATATAAAGAACCCTTTAAATTTAACACTAACCAAAAAAAAAAAAAACAAAAAACAAAAAACAAAAAAAAAAACAGTCTATTTGGAAAATGGGTGAAAGATATAAAGAGACATTTTACCAAATTGGATTTATGGATAGCAAATAAACACATGAAAAGATGTTCAGCATCACTGGAAATGTAATTAGGAACACAATGAGATATCAGTGCACATCTAATAGAAGAGCTAACATTAAAAACCAGTGAAAAGTTCAAATGCTGGAAAAGATGTAGAGAAACTGTATCTCTTAAACACTCTGCTAGAGATCATGTAAAATGGTACAGCTATTCTGGAAAATAGTTTGGAAGTTTCTTAATGAGACATAAACTTACTACATAATCCTGCAAATGACACAAATTTATATACACGCATTGTACTAGTGTTTTATTCCTGGTTTTGATGTTGTACTAAAATTATGCCAGATAATCATGGGGAGAAACTAGTTGAAGGGTTCATAGGATCTTTCTCTGCTATCTTTGCAACTCCCTTTAAATCAACAATTACTTCAAAATAAAAATGTAAAAAAATTCATGAATTATCTTGCTTTAGAAAGTATAGAAAATCAAATAATCTTTCCCTAATTTTAAGTGTGTGTTATAGTGCCTTTCTGAAATTATTCCATATGTTAGCTTTTATTGCTCAAAATGATAGAAATAAAAAATATATAGAAACAAAGGATTTGACAGAGTTAAGTACTAACCTAGGGCTATAACCAGTGGTGTGCTGGTAAATGTTATACAACCATCTTTCTTAGAGGAATAAGTCCTGATTTGTAGTGTTTGCCTATTTCTGTAGTGTAAATACTTGCACCATGGCCAATTTTGAGTTACTAACATGACCTTCAACTAGCATATAACATTCCTAAAACTTTAATAATCAGCTCTGGTGAGTTGGTGTGAACTTGCTCCAGCATGCTACTGAAACTTTGTTGGAGTGTATTTGTATGTTTGTGTGTGTGTGTGTGTGTGTGTTTGTGTGTGCGTGTATGTGTATGTGTGTTTAAATGACTAATTATTAGTTAGTTTTCTTAGCATTTATCCCTTTTCTTTAAAACCTAAGCACAGTCAAAATAATGAACCTGAAATATCAGTCCCTGGTAATTGCATTTGGATTAAGACAATGAAGTATTCATATAGCAGAGCCTCATAGAATCAGCAATTTTAGAAAATCTAAATAAAAAGTTTGCTTTTACCAGGTGCTCAAATAACTGTGTGAAATGAAGAGCATCAAAGTGAAGTTCATTATTGGAGCTGTTGGAACCCACCCATGCATTGACTGGGCACCATTCAGTGCCAGAGATCTGTTATATTGAGGGAGAATTTCAGAAGAGGGATTTTCTATACCCCTTTCATTAGACAAAAGGTTTCACTTAGACAAAAGGTTTTTGTAATGATCCTGGCCAATTAGAATCCATACTGTTATAATGAGTTAAAATCAGATTTATCTAAAATTCTAAAGATGAAACAATGTTGTCCCAGCATGGAACTTTATTTTTCAAAGGGATTGTACAGGCCTATTCTCCTACCACTTAATTGGCAAGTTGGTGTTTCCCCTGGTTATAATTGCATGGTCTTAGCCTTCCCTCGAGTGACCAAGGCAGATTATGTGTGTTGGTGTGTAAATCACAGATGAATGCCAGGTTAAAATCTGGGCCTAGGAGACTAGGTCCTAGGTCCTATTGTCAACTTCCAATGATCATCACTTCAGTTTACAGAAGTTCCAAGGTGACCTTCTCCATTTTCATGGGCTTTAAACAGCAGTGGACTAGGAAAGCTTGCATGCCAATCCTAGCTTCACCATTTTCCACCAGGCAAGTTGCACTCAGACCTGTATTTTCTTGATTTGTAAATGAAGCAGCTCTGAGGCCTGCACTCCTGCCCACCTCAAAGGGCTGTTGCAAAGGTCAAGTAAGAACATATGTGAAAACTTGTGTCATCTGAAATTTGCCATATAAATATAATTATAAACATCTCACAATATAGGTCTCTATAAATGTCATCTCTAAAGAGAACCCTTGCCTGGCCACTCTACCTAAAATAGTCATCCCACAATCAATCACTCTGCTTTATTATTAGTTTAGCTGTTCCTGACACTAGAATGAAAGATCTATGAAAGTAGAGCTTTATATTATTCATCACTGAATTCTTAAATCCTACGACTTGCCTTGCAGAAAGTAACCTTCCATCCATATTTATTCAATGAATGAATAAATGAATGGATGAGGTAGTATTTAATTTTTGTTGAATGTTCATAAGTCACTCATTATGCATACAATATTACCTCACAATTATTTAAATGCAAATGTAATCAATATATAGAATTGGTTGGATTTGGTACAACACAAAATAAAGCAAGTAGCTTTATTCTATGCCCACTAGTGGCTCCTTTAAGGAAGGAATGCATAAAAGAGACCTTAGAGTTGATATTGTTCATGTTTCTCTTGACTGTTGAATACCCTCTCTCTTGTTAGGCATTTGAACCCTAAGTCTTTCATGAGATGCATTGGTGAAAACCATCACACTATACCTTTATTCTGTTATGGGCAATAAACTTTCTGGCAGACCTCTTTTATAATATGCCCTCATCTCTTGCTTCCAGGGAACTACTCACAGCCTCTTTTCCTATGGGGTCTCTTTGCGACAGCAGATAGCCTTTTGGGGTGGGGTTCTTTTAAGAATATTTTCCATGGCAAAGACTTAACCTTGCTTCCCAAATGGTGGCAGTGTGGTTTGACCCAATACTGATCCTTCCTTCCATGGTATGCCATCATGAGCTACTTTACTAGTATTAGTCCTCACGTGCATCCCAAACTTCTGGAGACACATGTGAGGCATCAGTTATCTATTGCTGTGTACAAATTGTGTAGGTTTAAACACTCTAGAACTTACTAGGTTAAAACAACCACTATTTATTTGCTCAAAATTCTGTGGGTTAGCAATGTGGGATGGGCCCAGAAGCATATTTTTTGCTGCTCTTACCTATGACTATATAGCTATCACCATCTGGTGGCTTGACTGGGGCTGGATGGTCTCACAAAACCTCACTCACATGTCTGGCAGTTTGTGTTGGACGTTGGCTGGGCCTCATACCTCCAAGTGATCTCTCATCTTCCAGCAGACTATCCTAGGTTTCTTCACATGATGTAACATTTCAAGATGGGAAGTTTTAAAGTACAAACACTTTCTAAGCTTCTACTTGTGTCTTGCTTCTGATTTCTCATGTCTGAAAGCAAGTCACATAATTAAGCCCAGAGTCAGTGTGAGAGGAGTCTAGAAAAGGGCATAGATTCAAGGAAGTATGATTCATTGGGGGGTGGGGGTGTGGGGGTGTGCATTACTGTAACAACATGGGGTTTACCTAAAATTAGTGGTGTTCTAGAGCTGAGAGCTAATTGTACACATATCTTCCCAATTTTAAATCAGTGACTTCAGGCTTGTAGCTCGAAATTGGACATAATGGGAATAATTACAGCACAGAAATTAAAACATGCTACAGGTTATTTCCCCACAGAAACTTCTGGAAAGCAAGTTGTTAAACACTTATTAGCAGGCCATTGCTTAAACCACTCTGGAAAGAGCATTAGGCATGTCTTTGAGAGTCTGTGTCTCCTCTTGTAGAAAGCAGTACCTCACCAAGTGCTTCTCGAGATTCCAAATTTAAATGGTCAGGAGGAAACCCCTATTTTTTCCCACAGGAGGGGGGAAATGCTAGATTTCTCTTCTTTTCTGTAAATTCCCTTCAATGATCACACTAAAGACTTTCTAGTTTTTTTTGGATGTATTCTGAATATTGTAATAGGATGGCTAACTGAAAGACCACTTACTCTATGTCTTAGCAAATCTGGAGAGGCTGTTCCTTGTGGAGGTCTTGTCCTCAGCTTTGAGGCATTAACGAAAACTCTGTGACAATAGGACCTATTTTATTCCATATCTTCTCACCTATCCTGTTACACAAATTTTTCCTGAGCTACACACATGTATCCAACTTTCCTATATATTGATATAAAAAATCCATACTGAAAGATATGTAGTCCATCCATCCTAGCAATACTAAATCTTATCTTTGAAACAAGCCAATGCTTCAGAGAGCAATAAATCTAAACTCTGGCATTATGCCATCACCCTATAAGGATGCATACCTTATTTAAAAGAAAAACAGCTAATGATTTACTACTCTATTTCTTCTCAGAGCATGGTGAAGGATGTTGCTCACTGTTTCACCTGGGGCTTCCTGCATGGTTACCTGCCGGAAATGATGCCCCTGATGGCTCAGTGCCACTTGCTTCTGCTGAGAACTGAGTGGGTTTCATCTGAAGGACACTGTGAGAGTTGTAACAAATCAAGTTTTTCAATTAGTTCTGGTCATTGAAAAGCACAGAGAGAAGAAGGAGTGGAGTAAGATGGCAGAAGAGGTCTTTCCAGCAATCATCCCTGCAAAGAAACATCAATTTAAATAAGTATCCATGCATGAAAAGAGCTTCACAACGGCTCCAGAAACTAGGTGAGAGATCCCAGTACCTGGTTGTAGCACAATAACAGAAAAAATACTTTTTAGAGAGTAGGAAGGACAGTTTTTCATTACCCTCATTATACCTCTCCCAAACCCAGAAAGCACAGCACTGAGCTATTTTCCACTTGTGAGAAAGAGAGGGGAGTGAGCACAGGACTTTGCCTTGGACCCCAACACTGGCTTAGCCACTGTAAAACCCAGCACTAGGCAGAAACCCACAGACCCATTATCCAGGCCATTACCCACAAACTATTTTCAGACCTGCCCTGATACCTCACAGCCCCAGTCTTCAGGCTCGTGTGGCAGAATCTGTCTCTGACCTACATGACTGCTGAGTGAACTTCAGTGGCCCTGAGCTCTGAAGAGCCTTCAATGGGAGGCAGGCCTCAGTGACTCTGGGCTCCAGGTGTGCTCCAGCACTGCACTAGCTACCGTGCCCTTGGGCTTTGAGTATGCCTCAGTGCCAATGCCAGACACAGCTGTTCTGGGCTTCAGACCTGCCATAGTGAACTACTGCTGCAGCAACCCCAGGTTTCTGGTGCGTTCCAGTGCTACAATGGCCATAGCTGCCACTTCCCGTATACCACAGTGGTGTGTCCACTGCAATGATCTCGACTTTAGGATCATGCCAGATAGCCTGTCCATAATCTCTAGATGGGATGAGTATTGAAGGGCTTTCCCAGCAAAGTCGGTCCTTGTAGACTGAAATAATTACCTACTTCTTAAAATACACAGATATTAACACATGACCACACGATCAAGAACAATCAGGAAACAGGATATTATCACTAAAGGGACAAAGTAGAGGGTTAGTGACTGACCTCAAAGAAATCGAGATATATGAACTTCCTGATGAAGAAATGAAACTAATTGTTTGAAAGATATTCAGTGAATTTCAAGAAAATGTAGAGAAGCAATTCAACAAAATGAGAAAAAAATAAGTGATGAGAAAGGAAAATTTAATAGGTATTGAAATAACAATAATACAACAAATTCTGGAGCTGAAAGCTACATTAAAAAATGAAAAATTCAACAGAGAGCAACAACAGTAGAACTGATCAAACAGAAGAAGGACTTCATGAACTCATTACAGGTTATTTGAAAATATACACTCAGAGGAGACCAAAACAATTGAAAAGGAATGAAGAAAGTTTACAGGATTTATGAAAGATCACCAGAAGAGCAAGTTTTGAGTGATAAGAATTTAAGAAGGATACAGGAAAGATAAAGGGGTAGAAAGCTTATTTAAAGAAATAGTGAAGAAAGTTTGGCAAACCTAGAAAAAGATACAAATATCTAGGTTCAAGAAGGTCAGAGATCTTCAATCATATTTAATCCTAATAAGACTACATCAAGACATAATCATACCGCCAAAAATCAAAGACAAAGAGAAGATCTTGAAAGCAGCAAGAGAAGAGAAGCATTTGATATATAAGGGAGTTCAATATGGCTAGCAGTAGACTTCTCAGCTTAAACCTTACAGGCCAGGAGATAGTGGGATTATATATTCAAAGTGCTGAAGGAAAGAAAATATCAACCAAGAATAGTGTATCCAGAAAATCTGTCCTTCAGAAATAAAAAAGAGGTATAGACTTTGTCCTAGACAAACAAAAGCTGAGGAAGTTTATCAACACCATACCTGTCTTAGAAGAGATGCTAAAGGAAGTTTAAGTTGAAATAAAATGACACTAATGAGCAACACAAAAACATCTGAAAGTATACAACTTATTGGTTAAAGTATACAGGCAAATTAAGATTACTCTAATACTGTAAGAGTGGTGTATAAATAACATATCTTTAGTTTGAAGGTCAAAAGACAAAAGAATTTAAAATAATAATAGCCACCATAATTTGTTAAGGGATTTGCAATATAAAAAGATGTAAATGGTCACATAAAAACTTCAAAATGTGGAGGGGGGAGTGGAATATAAAGACAGGGGTTTTTGTAATCAGAGGTTAAGTTGTTACCAGCTTAAAATAACCAGCTAATTATAAGATGCATTTTTGACCTAACAGACATATGCAAAACATTCCATCCAACAGCAACAGAATACACATTCTTCTCAACACATGGAATGTTCTCCAGCATAGATCATATGGTAGGCCACAAAACAAATCTTAACAAATTCGAGAAGATTTAAATAATATCAAGTATCTTTTCTGAACACAATGATATAAAAGTAGACATCAATAGCAAGAGGAATGTCAAAATATTCAACAAATTCACAGAAATTAAACAAAATGCTCCAGAACAATCAATGGGTCAATGAAGAAATTAAAAATTTTAAGACAAATAAAAATAAAAACACAACATACAAAAACGTATGGGATACACCAAAAGCAGTACTAAGAGGAAAGTTTATGGCAATAAATGCCTACATCGAAAACGAAGAAAGATCTTCAAGTAAACAATCTAATGTTGCACCTAAAGGAACTAGAGCAACAAAAACAAATTAAGACCAAAGTTAGTAGAAGAAAGGAAATAATGAAGATCAGAGCAGAAATAAATGAAATAGCAAGGAGAAAAGCGGTAGAAAAATCAACAAAACTAAGAGGTGTTTTTAAAAAGATAAACAAGGCCGGGCATCGTGGCTCACAGCTGTAATCCCAGCACTTTGGGAGGCTGAGACGGGTGGATCACCTGAGGTCAGGAGTTTGAGACCAGCCTGGCCAACATGGTGAAACTCCGTGTCTACTAAAAATACAAAATTAGCCGGGCATGGTGGCCTGTAATCCCAGCTACTCAGGAGGCTGAGGAAGGAGAATCGCTTGAAACTAGGAGGTGGAGGTTGCAGTGAGCTGAGATTGCACCATTGCACTCCAGCCTGGGCAACAAAAGTGAAACTCCATCTCAAAACAAAAAACAAAAAAAAAGATAAACAAAACTAGAGTAAGGAAAAATGAAGACTCAAATAAAGTTAGGTATTAAAAAGGAGACATTACAGTTGATACCACTGAATTACAAAGGGTTGAGGAGGCTTCAAGATGGCTGACTAGAGGCACCCCACACTCACCTCTTCCTCAAAGAAAGGCCAAAGCAGCAAGTAGAGGATCACACATCTAACTGAGTTTCTAAGAGAGAATGCTGGAATTCAGCAGGGAAATGATAGAGGACCTCTGAGGTACAAAAGAGAGTGAAGTGAAGTAGCCAGCCTGACCAGGATCAGATTGGAGCCAGGAGGAACTCCCCAGCATGGCAAAAAGATAAGTGAGAGAAAACCTGTGGTCCACATTCCCACCACAGACTCCTGCAGTCCTAGCCACGAGAGAGCTCCTCAGCCTTCTGGGCACTGAGACTTGCATAGGGAGCTGCCTAGAGTTCACATGTCAGCAACGTTACAGAGAAGGAGTTTTCTCTGTGTTCCACCCCCCCATCCCCCTGAGATCCAAGCAGCTGCAGCAAGGCACCATTCTGAGAGCTCAACTCCCACAAAACTACAACCTCCCCTAGAGTCCAGTGCCCCTGCATCTCTACATCCCTGTAGCCCTGTCGACATCCCCCACATCCACCCAGGGGCCTGCAGCATCATGATGCCAGCTGGATCCAGCATTGTGGCCAATTCCTCAGCACTCTAGCACACACAGTGTCCTACGCTCCAGGGAACAAGAGGTGCAGTGCACCAAAGAGGCTCCCCCAGGACAAAGGGAGACAAAGCCTGTGCTCCCCAGAGCCTGAGAGCCACCTACTCAGAGCTTCTGCCACTGACAGCAGCTCTGCCACATCCAGTGACGGCTGCCATGCACCTGCATGCACCTTCAGGGGGTGTGGGGACTGGCCTGCTTATTATATACCATCCTGGGACCTGAGGACAAGCCTGCCCTGCATGTTATTGCTGGTGCCCATGTGCCAGACTTGTATAGAGCAGCTCCCTATACAAGTCTCCCACCCAGGGGCATGAAGACAGGCCTGTCCCCCACACACTGCCACTGCCTCCAGTGCCCAAACATGCTGTCTGGGGAACTGGGGATCTATCTGCCCTACCAACTGCAGCTGGTCCCCGCATGTACCCTCAGTGGGCCTAAGGATAGGCTTACTCTGCCTGCTGCCACCACCAGTGCCTTCACACATAATCTAGAAGACTCAAGGCTGGCCTACTCCATCTACCACCACCACTGCTGGCACCTGTACGCATCGCCCAGATGGGGATTGCACCCATCCCACCCACCACTTCCAGCACCCATGCATGTTTTCCGGGGTCCTGAGGATGGGCCTGTCCCACCTGCTGCCATCATGCATGTGCACTGTCTGGAGACCTGGGGATAGACTTTCCCTGCTTGCCACCAATTGTGCACTTATGCATTATCCAGGGGCATAAGGATGGGCCAACCCAGTATATCACTGGCACCTATATGTGCCTCCTGGGGGCCCAAAGACCAATCCACCAAACATGCCACTGCCATCGCTGGTGCCCACTTGCACCACCTAGAAGCCCAAGAGTTAGCCTGTTGCGGTATAGCCAATGCCAATGTCATGTGTGCTGCCCAGGAAAGCAAGAACACAACTGTCCAGCCCATCACTGAAACCACCACCACCTGAGCGTGCCACCTGGAGGCTCAAGGACTAGCCTTCCCAGACCTGCCATTGCTAATGTCTTCATATGCCACTTAGGGGCCTAAGGATCTACATGTCTGGTCCACCACTGGCACCACCAGTGCCTGAGGACTGGCTTGCCTGGTGGCCCTGTCCTCAACAAAGACTTGCCACAGCCTCCACTAATGAGTGCAACCTAAACCACTGAGGAACTCACAGATACCACTGATGCTATTTACAGCTGAAGAAATCATATGGAAACTAGACTACTGTATCCACCCAAAATCAAAGATGAGGTCCTTTACCTAACCCACACTCTCAATACATCTGCAGGAAAATGTATTTCTCCATGCGTCAGTTTATTCTTGCATTGCTATAAAGAAATACCTGGGACTGGGTAATTTATAAAGAAAAGAAGTTTAATTGGCTCACAGTTCTGCAGGCTTTACAGACAGCATAGAGTCTTCTGCTTCTGGGGAGGCCTCAGGAACCTTCCAGTTGTGGCAAAAGGCAAAGAGGGGAGCTTGCACGTCATATGGCAAAAGCAGGAGCGAGAGAGAGAGAGGGCATGGGAGGTGTCACACACTTTAAATGACCAGGACTCACGAGAACTCACTCAGTATTGTGAGAACAGTACCGAGAGGATGGTACTAAAGAGTTCATAAGAATTCCACCCCCATGATCCAATCACCTCCCAACAGGCCCCACCTCCAACATTGGGGATTACAACTCAACATGAGATTTGGTGGGGACACACGGATTTAAACCATATCTCCCTATAAAAGGCAATCCTTAAAATGAAAAGAAGTGACTGCTACACTAGTTGTGCAGATATCAATATAAGGATACAAGAAACATGAAAAAAGCAAGTAAACATGACACCCTCAAAGAAACACAGCAATTCTTCAGTAACAGATTGCAAAGAAAGGGAAATCTATGACGTGCCTGAAAAATAATTTTAAAAATGATATTAAAAATATCTCAGTGAAATATAAGAAAACAATCAAGAGCTCCAATCAACAAACTACGTTAATCAGAAGAAAGAATTTCTGAACTTCAAGAAAGGTCTTGTAAAATATCTCAGTCAGATAAAGAAAAACTGGAAAAAGGAATAAAAAAGGATAAATAAACCCTACAAGACACATGGGATACCATAAAGCAACCACATATTTGAATTTTGGGAGTTCCAGAAGGAGAAGAGATGGGCAAGGGAGTAGAATATTTATTTAACAAAATAATATTTGAAAACTTCCCAAGTCTTGTAAGAGATATAGACATCTTGATACAGGAAGCTCGAAGATCCCCAAATAGATTCAAACCAAAAAGGTCTTCACCAAGGTACATTACAGTTAAAATGTCAAAAGTCAAAGACTTCAAACAGAAAAAGAAATAAAGCCTTTCCCAGACAAGGAAAAACTTAGGGAATTCATCACTACTAGACTGGCCCCAAAAGACATGTTTAAGAGAGTCTTACATCTGGGTGCAAAAGGATAATATATACAATCATGAAATCACAGAAGAGTGTAAAACTTACTGGTTAGAGCAGATATGCAAATGATAAAGAGAAAAGAGTCAAAGAGTATTACTAAAAAAATCCAGCAAATCATAAAGGTAAACAATAAAAGAGGAAGAAAGGAAAAAATGATGTACAAAATAATCAGAAAACAATAAAAAATGACGGAAGCAAGCGCTCACCTAACAATAACAACCTTGAATGTAACTATTAGGTTGGTGCAAAAGTAATTTCGGTTATTGCCTTTACTTTTCATTACAAAAACAGCAATTACTTTTGCATAAATTCCCCAGTTACAAGATGTAGCCTGGTTGAATGAATAAAAAAAACAAGACTCAACTGTATGCTGCCTTAAGAAAATCAATTCACCCTTAAAGACATACATAAACTGAAAGTGCAGGTATGGAAAACAATATTCCACACTTAACAAAAAACAAAAGCATGAAGGAGTAGCTATATTTGTATCAGATAAAATAGACTTTAAGTCAAAAAGTATAAAAAGAGAAAAAGACCAAATGGACCTAACAGACATTTACAGAACATTTCATAGCTACAGAATACACATTCTTCTCATCAGCACATGGAACATTCTCCAGGATAGGCCATATGTTGGTACACAAAATAAATCTCAACAAAATTTAAAAATCAAAATCATATCAAATATCTTCTTATCTTCTCAGACCATAATGAAATAAAACTAGAAATAAATAACAAGAAAGCAATCTCATTTAAAATAGCTACAAACAAAATAAAGTACCTAGGAGTAAATCTAACCAAGGAGGTGAAAAGTCTATACAATGAAAGCTATAAAACACTCATGAGGCTGGGGATGGTGGCACACACCTACAATCCTGGCACTTTGGGAGGCCAAAGCAGGAGAATTGCTTGAGGCCAGGAGTTTGAGATCAGCCTGGGCAACATAGAAAAACCTAGTCTCTACAAAAAAATTAATAATTAGCTCGGTGTGGTGGCACATGCCTGTAGCCCCAGCTACTTGGGAGGCAGGATGATTGCTTGAGTCCAGGAGGTCGAGGCCACAGTGAGTGTTATCATGCCACTGCACTCCAGCTTGGGTGGCAAAGTGAGACCTTGTTTATATAAAACAAAACATGAATGAAAGAAATTGAAGAGAATATAAGCAAATGGAAAGATATCTCATGCTCATGGATCAGAAGAATTAATGTTGTTAGTGACCATATTGTGCAAAGCAATCTACAGATTCAGGAAATCTGTATCAAAATAGCAATGTCATTTTTCACAGAAACGGGAAAACAAATCTACAGAAGACCCCAAAAAATAGCCAAAGCAATCCTGAGCAAAATGAAGAAAAGCTGGAAACATCACATTATCTGACTTCAAAAGGTACTATAAAGGTTGAGTGTGGTGGCTCATGCCTGTAATCCCAGCACTTTGGGAGGCGGAGGTGGGAGGATTGCTTGAGCCCAGGTGTTTGAGACCAGCCTGGGCAATACTGAGACTCCTGTCTCTATAAAAAAAAATTTTTTTAAACTCCAAAATACACTACACAACTATAGTAACCAAAACATCATGATATTGGTATAAAAACAGATACACAGACCAATGGAACAGAATAGAGTACCCAAAAATAAATCCATGTATCTACAGCCAACTAATTTTCAATAAAGGTACCGAGAACATACACTGGGGAAAAGGCATCCTCTTTAATAAATGGTGCTGAGAAAACTGTATATCTATTTGCAGAATAATGAAACTAGGCCCCTATATCTCACCATATACAAAAATAAACTCAAAATGGATTAAAAATCTAAATGTAAGGCTCCAAATTATAAAGCTACTATAAGAAAACATAGGGGAAATGCTTCAGGACATGGGTTTAGGCAAAGATTTTATGGCTAAGACTTCAAAAGCACAGGCAAACCCCCCCCCCCAAAAAAACAGAACAAAACAAAAAAACCCAAAACCCGAAAATAAACAAATGGGACTGTATTAATCTAAAAAACTTCTACACAGCAAAGGAAATAACAGAATGAAGAGACAACCTATAAAATGGGAGAAAATATTTGCCAACTATTCCCCTGATAAGGAGTTAATATCCAAAATATATAGGGAACCCAACTCAATAGGAAGAAAACAAATAACCTGACTAAAAAATGAGCAAAGAACCTCCACAGGCATTTCTTAAAAGACACACAAATGATCAACAGGTATATGGAAAAACATGCTCAACATTAGTAATCATCAGGGAAATGCAAATTAAGACTACAATGAGATGTCATCTCATGCCCATTAGGATAGCTATTATCAAAAAGACAAAAGATAACCAATGTTGGTGACAATGTGGAGAAAAGTGAACACTCTCACATTGCTGGTGGGGATATAAGTTAATACAGCCATTATGGAAAACATTACAGAGGTTCCTCAGAAAATTAAAAATCAAACTTGTCATATGATCCAGCAATCCCACTACTGGGTATATATGCAAAGTAAGAAAAATCTGTGGGTTGAAGAGATTGCAGCATTATTCACAATAGCCAAGAATCAATCTGTGTCCATCGACAAATGAATGAATAAGGAAAATGTGGTATACAAACAAAATGGAATACTATTCAGCCATAAAAGAAGGCATTCTTGTCATTTATGCAATATGGATGAAACTAGAGGATGTCATATTAAGTGAAATAAGCAAGGCACAAAAAGACAAATACTGCATGATCTCGCTTATATGTGAAAGCTAAAAAAGTTGATCTTATAGAAGTAGTGAATAGAATGTTGGTTACCAGGGGCTAGGGTGTTTGGGGAAGGGGTGGAGAGATGTTGGTCAATAGATACAAAGTTTCAGTTAGATAGAAAGAATAAGTTTAAGAGATCTATTGTGCAACATGGTGACTATAGTTAACAATATTCTTGAAGAATGCCAAGAGAGTGGATGTAAAGTGAGGTAATGTACATGCTAATTAGCTAGATTTAATCCTTCCAGAATGCATATATACTTCAAAACATCATATTGTATATGATAAATACAAATTTTTCTGCAAATTTAAAATAAAGAAATTTTTGAAAGCACAGAGAGAAACACTTTTCCTCCTACCACAATTGTTCAGGGCACAATAATTTACATGTCAACTGACTTTCCCAGCCTTATGCTCTTTTCCTTTCCTATTTTTGTCGCTTAACCTCAATTTCTTCCTTTATTTAATGTTTTATCTTGTTTTCTTTTCCATAACTTTATAAATGGCAACAAGTTTTTTTTTTTCTTGGAACAAAGAGTGTGCAAACAAATACATCATTTAAAGTAGCCTTCATTAGCCATTGTGTTTACAAAGACTTTGCTACTGAAAGTGTGGTTCTATAAGCATCACCTAGGAGCTTGTTAGAAATGTAGAATCACCTTATACCTGCTGAATCAAAATCTACATTTGACAAGATCCCCAGGTGATTCTTGTGCACATTAAAATTTGAGAGGCACTGTGCTAGTGCACCCCGTCTATTTAGTACCTTGGAATCCTCATGAATAAACTGCAGCATCTTTACACATCTACAGGTGCATATCCCATATCCATGAAGCTTTGTTTGCCTCTTCTTTCTCAGGGCTCTGTCTCCTCTTAGGGTAAGGGCCCTGCCAAATCCTTAGGATCACGTTCCTAGGAGTCCCGAACGAAGCACTGAGAATATTCTGCAATTTGTTGGGTAGTCAGCATGTATTGCTTTGTTATGAAAAATGTGCTGCTTTAGCCGCAAAACTTTTTTTAACACCTTTCAAATAGACTCCATCAAGTCACACAGCTTTAAAATGGTAAATAGAATATAGGACAAGAGAAATTACAAAGTACAGACAGAGAACAAAAGATTAATTTTAAAATGGGAAGCAATGAGGTAGAAAGATGGGAGAGACTATAAAATAGAAAGTTCTCACAGTAGAAAGTTGATGTGAATTGACACCAAATTCACTCCTGAAACTTTACTCCTTGAATTACAATTTCTAAATGATGTGTCTGAATAATGTGATGTCGCTTACAAAGAAAAGTGGTGGGAATATTAATTCTATAACTTCATTAGCTTCTGATTTTGAAGGGATAGGAGACAAAAATAAATGTATTGCCAATCACTATTGATTTTATGACCTCTAAAGCCATTCAGCCTTTAAAAGTGCAAGCCCAACATCAATACCAGTATCTTTCTTTGACTACCCCTCCTAATATTTTAAATCTCAGCAATTCTACACGGTTCTGGTTCTCTAATCCATTCTTAATTAGGGGCCCCTGTGACCTCATGTGAGAGTCTTTACTGAATTGTCATCAGGCCAGTCCCCAGCTCCCTACAGATCTGGAATTTCTTCTCACAAGATAGGACACAATTCTTAGGATGGCTCACATGATGGCTTCACAATTCACCTTCCAGTTGCATATTGACTTGTAAGGTAGGGCTCTATGACACCTTTAACCCTACTAACCATAGTTTGGGTCAATGTAATGGACCTGTAAGTCAGGCTTCTTAAATTCGAATCTCAGGATAGGGCTCCTCCCATATGTAAGGGATTGCTAAAATTGATGTTATTTATATGTAATATTATTTTGCTATGTGTCCCCAATACTGTCCTCTCACTTTGGACGCTCTTCCACATCCTTTATGGGGAGGTCAGTGTTCTCACTGTTTGGCTTCTATCTGATTGGGCAGACATGGATAGCCTGCTAACTAAGCATGGCATCATGGTGACAAAGACTCTTGCTTTAAGTTTCAGACTCTTCCTCAAAGTTCTGGGAAAAAAGCCAAATCCTGTCTTGGAATGAAGGACTTTCTTCAGAAACACATTCACTCCCCCCAAACCTACCTTAGTCTTTTGTTTTTCGTTATAAGGGATATCCTAAAACAGAAATTGCAAGTATGACTGTTTGGCAGGGACTGTCTTATTTGTCCCTCTATCCCCAGCACTTGATGCAGTGCCTGTCACATAGTAGATGTTCAACAAATATTTATGGAAGGCAAGAAAGAGGAGGTGAATTTAAACCTGGGAGCTAAGTTCAGCTTTTAATTTTATATATTGGGACCGTTTGTTGGTTTTATGAATGTGGGACCCCTTTAACCTAAGATATACCAAGATGCTATTAATAGGGACATTATTCTGGGTCTCAGGGTCATTCCTCCAGTGGTTTGGCCAGAAGGGTGTTTCACAGTAGAAGGGTCTACTAGAGTTCTTTGCCTAAAACTTGGAAGAGAAAAGGGGACTTTTATTTATTCTTTCAGCCTGCAGCTTTCAACGTAGTTCCAAAGATGGGAAGAAGCAATGTGCCTCCCAAAAGAGAAAGAAGTGGAGGCTAGATATTTAAAGAAAGACACACTGGTATTGATGTTGGGCCTGCACTTTTAAAGGTGGAATGGACTTAGCAGTTATAAAAACCATCAATAGGTAAATGGAAAAAGAGATAAAATTCACACAAAAATTTACTCCTTTAATAAATATACATAAGATGAAATCTTCAACCTTGATTGAAATTGAAGCTATGCAAATAAAAATCAAATAGGAGATATCAAAGGCTACTAACTGATACCATGTTTTATCTATTAAACGAACCAAAGAGTATTATGATTGAAATAATTAAGTACTAGAAGAGAGCTGAGGAGATTGTGGCAGGTCTGGAACATATTCACGCTGGTGAGATGTCATTTGAATACAGTACTTTTAAAGAGCAATTGGACAAGAGGAGTCACCTGCCCTAAAAGTACTGATGTCAAACATAAAAGTGTTAATAGGAATGTATCCTAAGGGAACAATCCACTAAGAAAGTGAATGCTACACTTGTAAAAATAGTTTTGACACAGTATGCCTAATGTTGAAAAATAGGAAACAGTCTAGCTAGTCAACAGTAGGGTCACCCTCAAAGAAATTATGGTATGTCCACTTAATGGAATGCTATCAGCTTTTAAGAGTTATAATATTGAAAAATATATATATCTTTATGGTAAAATATTTAAAAGGTAAGTAAAAGGCCCTCAACCGCACATATGCTTTTATTGCAACGACGTGAAAATGCATGACACGGAACAAAGACTGAAAGGCAGTACACAGAATTGAAAATAATTGATGTTGGAAGATGGTGAGATTTTAGGTGTTTTCTTCCCCCATTATTTTGCCAAATTTTCTGCAATGCTTTTATTCTGTCTTTAAATGAAAAGGAGAAAATATGACACAATCAGCCTCACTGATATAATATTGTGAGTATTCTATTCTGGAAAAATAAGCAACCATGATGAAATGAAAGAAAGGGGAAATAGCTGCAGTAAGAAATTCTTATTGACCAAAATAACCAAGGGCAGCGTGAATACTTAGATGCCTGCGAATACGCATGAAAACATGTTTGAATATGTAAGTCCAGAATTTGTATTCACAGGAAAAAAAAAAATGGCACCGAGATTATTCCTTTCTAATAAAAATCTTTTAGTGTTTACTTTCTCTCTTTTCCCCAAGTTTGGAATGAGCTGAACTCTGGATTCAATGAAATGGCACAATACCTGGCAGATAGCAGGAATCCAAGAAATATCAGTTTCCTTCCTTCTGACAAAATACAAGATACTCTGAAATAAAAGTAGCTTTATGACCCTAAAGAAACAACAGTTCAAGAATCAAAGTCAACCTCATCTCATAGTCCCTATTACAATAAACTCTCTTAGTTTTAACATTTTTAAAAGGAAAATACCCCAAACTCTAATAATTGAAATAGTTTTCCTGCATTTTAGTTTTAAGAGAAAGAGACATATTACAACTCTTAAGAGTCTATCAGGTATTTTAGTAATGATCCTGAGAGACTGCAGATTCAATCCAATATTATACCTTCTCTCCACTGGGTACATCATCAAAGAAAGAACCAGTATAATTTAGTGTTACTATTTTATTTCTCTTAGTGGAAATAGTGGTGATTGGACATTGTTGCTGGAATATCTGGAATTTTTAATAGATATTACAGGAAACCTGGGGCTTTCTGGGCAGCATTCATGATTTTGAAGGGGACAGAAATAATCCACTTTTCTGGGAAACACTCACTTACGTAGAATATACTGCTCTTCTTAATGATGTGTTAATGAGGTGGCTCCAAAAGCCTGATGCTGCTGGCCCAAGTGAGTGGGCTGTGTGGCCTCCTATGCCCTTGCTCCGTTTTATTCAGGAGAAGGAATATCCCTGCCTGCTGCCTCACTGGTACTGTCTCCTTTCTTTCTTGTTCAGGGTCTGACCTCTCTATGGACAGGGGATCTGCCTCCACAGCCTGGCATAGGAACCAGTCTCCATCCCACTCCAGAGACCAATAAACCCAAGCGAGGCTGTGGCTTCTTATCTGGTCTTAGTATTTATTCCCCATCTAAAACACCATCTATTTATTTTGTACACTTAAAATACTTGTGATATTTAATGGAAAAAACTAGAGACATTTTGATTTTGTGAACAACGTATTCTCAGGATTAATTTGGTTATTCGAGACTGAGCCCCTTTTTGTCTTCTAATTATCTTGCACCCTGCACCCAGGATAATATTTGAGCACCTTCCATTTGGTTTGCTCCTCAAATGTTGCACAAGCTGAGAAGATGGGATAATTTCAACGTCTAAGAATAGTGTAAGGATCTTTCCTATGCTCTTTACCCAGATTCACCAATTGTTCACATTTTGCTCCATCCTTTTTATTTTCTTTCTGTCTCTCTTTCTCTCTGAATATATATATATGTATATAATTTTTTTCTGAACTAAATACTCTCAAGTGAAAATAAGTTGACAATATCAAACCTCTTTACAACACACTTGACTGTGTATTTTCTAAGAACAAGGACATTCTCTTAAATAATCACACCACAATAATCAAAATCGGGAAATTAACATTGCTACAATGCTGTTGTTTAATACACACCACTTATCCAAATCTTGTCATTGTTCCAGTACTGACCTTCATAGTTATTTTGTTTTTCCTAATCCTGAATTTGATTCAGGATCATGCATTGCATTTGGTTGTCATGTTTTCCCAGTCTCCTTTAATCTGAACAGCTCCTCAGCATTTCTTGTCTCTTTTCTTTTTTCTTTTTAAAGCTTTTCTTCCTTTTTTGTTTATTTTTTAATTTGTAATTTTTGTGGGTACATAGCAGGTATATATGGGGTATATGAAATATTTTGAACAGGCATTCAAGGTATAATAATCACATCAGAGGTAAATGGGGTATTCATTATCTCAAGCATTTATCCTTTGTGTTACAAACACTCAATTATTATCTTTTAGTTATTTTTAAATCTACAATTAAGTTATTATTGACTATAGTTACCCTGTTGTGCTATCAAATACTAGATCTTATTCATTCTTTCTAATTATTTTTTGCACCCATTAAGCATTCCCCGCCACTACCCTTCAAAGCCTCTGGTAATCATCCTTCTACTCTCTGTTTCTATGGGTTCAATTGTTTTAACTCTCAGTTCTCATAAATAAGTGAGAACATGTGACGTTTGTCATTCTGTGCCTGGCTTATTTGAAGTAACATAGTGACCTCCAGTCGCATCCATGTTGTTGCAAATGACGGAGTCTCATTCTTTTGTATGGCTGAATAGTACTGCATTGTGTATCTGTACCACATTTTCTTTATCCATTCATCTGTTGATGAACGCTTAGGTTCTTTCAAAATCTTGGCTATTGTGATTAGTGCTACAATAAACATGGGAGTGCAGACATCTCTGCAATACAGTGATTTCTTTTCTTTGGGGTACATAGCTGCAGGGGGATTGCTGGATCATATGGTAGCTCTATTTTTAGTCTTTTTGAGGAAGCTCTAAACAGCATTTCTTGTTGTTTATCACCGTGCCACATGGCAGCGTATAGGCCAGTTGTTTTGTAGATTGTCCTTCAACTTGTTTTGTAGATTGATGTTTCTTCATCAGACAAATTCAAGTTAGAATTTTTGGCAGGTTTACTACTTAAGTAATGTCCCATTTTTAGCATATCATATATATTAGGAGGCTCACGATAATACTTGTCCTAATTTTGTTAATGTTAATCATTCGGTTAAGCTAGTGTTTTCCAGGTTTGTCAACTTTAAGGTCATTATTTTGAGTATGTAATTTGTGAAGAGATATTTTGAAACTATGTAAAAGGCCTGTTCCTCATCAAAGTTTCAACAAATTGGGATTTCTAAGTGGCCATTAAAATTGGAATCCAATTTTGAAAATTGAAGGTGGCTATTTCTGTATTCCATCTATAACTTGATACCTCTTCACACTTTTCTTCACCCCTTCCCTTTCCGTGCCCAAAGTCCAACGTCCCAACCCACCCTCTCAGCTAACTTCCCTTCATTCACTACCTTTAACTGTTTTGGTAGACAGGTGTCTGTGCCTACTGCCTAATTTGTGTCTACCCTCAGTCCTGCCTCTCACCTTTAACATCTAGCATGTATCAGGAGTAAATATTTGTGCAAACTTCAATGAACTGTGTTCAAAAGTTGCTTGAAATAATGTTTATTTTTCTCTGTGTACTTATGTTACCAGTTGATGTATAGCAAGGTTTATCTGTTTCTGCTTATGGTCAATATTAGGGTTTGCTTTTTCTATTTTGTAATGTAATTTTCTTTTCTTTTTTCTTTTTTTTTTTTTTTTTTTGAGACAGAGTCTCGCTTAGTCGCCCAGACTGGAGTGCAGTGGCGCGATCTCGGCTCACTGCAAGCTCCGCCTCCCGGGTTCACGCCATTCTCCTGCCTCAGCCTCCCGAGTAGCTGGGACTACAGGCGCCCACAACCGCGCCCGGCTAATTTTTTGTATTTTTAGTAGAGACGGGGTTTCACCGTGGTCTCGATCTCCTGACCTTGTGATCCGCCCGCCTCGGCCTCCCAAAGTGCTGGGATTACAGGCGTGAGCCACCGCGCCCGGCCTGTAATTTTATTTTCAAACATGTAAAATATTAATGTATCTCAAAAATGAGAACTATACAGAAAGACAGACTCAGAAGTATCCGCCCATCTTGACAGTCTTTTCCCCATCCATACCTCCATAGTAGCAGCTTTTATTAGTGCCTGATTGATTTTCTTGGGTTTCTTTTTCTTTTGAAAATATAAGCTTATGTGTACATATTTGTATGTATATGTATGTTATATAGGTATATATAGCTATATATAGTTATCTATTGTTTTATACATATAAATTATTTATATTATATATAATATATACAATGTATAGTATGTATACATGCAAATGTTGCTTTATATATATATATATAAAATGCACGTGTATGCATAGTTATTTTCACCTCTTTCACACACAAAATGTAGCAGGCCATATAGATTATTCTGTATCTTTACTTTTTAAAAACTTAATACATTTTAGAAATTGCTCCATATCCACTCATAGAGATTGCCCTCATTCTTTCTTTATGGCTGCATAGTACTCCATTATGTGGATGGTTCATTCAACCAGTTCATATGAACAGATTTTGCATTGCTTTCAACTTTCTGCTATTATGAATAATGCATGACTAATAAATTTATACATATACTGTTTTACTTTTGTGTCAGTATATTTTCAGTACTGCTTAGTAAAAGAATAAATACATGTTTAATTTCATCAGCGATTGCCAAATTCCCCTCCTAAGGGCCTGTGCCATTTTGCACTGCCCACTAGCAAAACATGAGAGCATATGTTTCTGCACAGCCCTGCCAACAGCATGTTTTGTCAAGCATTTCATTTTTGCCAATCTGATAAGTATAAAATAGAATACTTTGTCAAGAAGCATGTTTTGTCAAGCATGTCATTTTTGTCAAGTTGATATGTATAAAATATCTTTGAGTGATAATTTGTATTTGTATTATAAGTGATTTTCAGCATATTTTCATATGTTTAAGATCCATTTCACTTTCCTGTGTCTTTTTTTAATCATTTTTTGATTAGGCCTTTGGTATTTTTCCTCTGAGTTTTTAAATTTTTTTGATACATTATTATTTGTACATGGATCTTTTTATATCAGGGAGATTAGCCCTATACGTTGCAAATACCTTTCATTTTACTTTGTCAGTTTTTAAACTTTACTTATGGTGTTTTTTTTAAGCAATTTTTTCCAGTTTTATTGAGGTATAATTGACAAATAAAATAGTATATGTTAAAAGTGTGCAACTTGATGTTTTGATCTACATATACATTGTGCAATGATCATGACTATCAAGCCAATTAGCACATCTATCACCTCACATAGTTTCTTCTTTTTTCTCTTTTGGTAAAAACACTTAAGATTTACCCTCTTAGCGAATTTCAAGCATGCAATACAGTATTATTAACTGTAGTCACGTTGCTATACATTAGATTTCCATCATGAATAACTGAAACTTTGTACCCTTCGGCCAACATCTCCCCATTTCCCTATCCCCTCAGCCCCTGTAAATCACCATTCTATTTCAAGCAAGCTCTATTTTCACTTTTATGTAGTTGAATTTATTAATCTTCCCTTTTCTTTGCTTCTTGATTTTAAGTAATAGTAAGAAACGCTTTTCCCACTCCCATATTGTGAAGTAATGCATCCATACTTTCTCTTAGTACCTAAATGGTTGGTCACATGTTTTTGTTTTAAGAAGTTACATTTTCAACTTTATCCTCAAAATTTTTATGTAGATGAACTTCCCTTTAATAGTTACCTGATGCCCTGTCTTAGGCTGAATTCTCCAGAAGCATGCCCTAAGTTGAGTATTCACGTACCTGTGGTTTATTTAAAAAGGGCTTCCAGGAGAGACTAGGAAGGGGGTGGGGAAGCAGGACAGAAAAGAGGAAGAAATCAAACCAGCGGACAGTTTCAGGCAAGGCCCCACAGAGGGTAGATTCATCCTAATCCCTCAGGGGAACTTTGGCATATAAGTTATGACTTCAAGTTGACCCAACATCAGGCAAGGAAGCTGAGCTTTCATATTGCCACACTCACCAGTCACTGGCTAAAGGCTGTCCCAGGCAAAGACAGCAGTCATCAGAAGAGTCTTGGGGGTAGGCATTGGAAGAAAAAGCACACCAAAATGTGCAGAAACAGTAAGAACAATCCAAAGGAATCTGAATGAATATCAACAAATCTCTCACCACAACTGGCAAAACCTAGACAGCAGAAGGCTATGGGAGGGGCACAACTAGTGGTAGGAGAAAGGGAGAGAAAAGAACCCAAAGAATCACTCCTTGTCTCTTCAGTCTTGTTGTTGCTAATTCCAGACCTTGGAGAGCAGACCCTTGATTATCTCTATTTACTTAGTACTGAATCCCTGGCTTTGTCAAAAGCTATGATAAAAAAGAAACTTCTAACATCCCATTGATGACATGGAGCCAGGAATACCTTTGATAAGCAATTCCCAAGTATACTTCCCAACAGAGAGCCTTGGCCAACAAGAGCTTCTCCGGATATTCTTCTTGAGGAGTCTTTGTGAACTGAATGCTTAAGTGTAAGAAGGATTAGAGCCATTTGTGAGAAGCCTTGAATATGTTCCTCCAAACACATTCCATCTGAAACTCTCAGGATAGGCAGCTGATTCTGATCAGGGGCTTCTGCCATCCAGCAGATCCAATAAACACATGCCTGGGTTCTTACAGTTGATTAGATCCATGATGTCTCCCATCCTGTCATCAGAGGCCCTTCCCCAAAATGGTAGCTCCACGGCACCTTCTCCTCTTGCATCCTCTTATTCCAATCTGGGTTAGTGGTTAAGAGACCAGGTCTTGAAATGAGATCTAAAACCAACTCAGTCACTTTTTAGATACACCACTTTAGAGGAGTTTCTAAATGCCCTCAGTGTCAGCTTATTAATATGCAAAAGACAGATAGCACCTACATTGCAGAATTAGTGTAATGATTAAATAAAATAAATATCTCACACCCTTGGCATGGTGCTAGACATGTATTATTATCAATCTTTATTTTCATTCCACTCGGATGTTTCTCACACTGCTGACTTCCCTCCTCAGAGACCCCCATTCCGTTGTAAAAACCTGCCTTATATCCTCAACCACTACACAGAACTCCATCTCCAGGCTCTCCCCAGAGCACAATAACTCTGCTGCAGCTTCTATGGAAGAGGCTTATTCTTCTACACCCATGTATCACGAGCTGTGGACTGCTTGGTCTCCTAGCTCCCCATTACAATTGGCAGATGATTACCCCTCTGTCCTGGGGCAAAAAACCTTCTTTTATTAAGACTTGTGCCAACAATGTATACTTCCTTCTACACCTCTTCATTTTGTCTTTGAACCTCCCACCTTTCCCCGTGTATTCGTTAATGGCTTGGATACAAACTCAGTGTTTCTTCTCCTCATGTACTGCCTTCATGCTGGGCAGCAACTATATCCACGTGAAGTCTTTCAGAACTCTGGCTCATGGCTTTTTTTTTTTTTTTTTCTTTTCCAATAGAGTCTCGCTCTGTCGCCCAGGCTGGAGTGCAGTGGCGCGATCTCGGCTCGCTGCAAGCTCCGCCTCCCGGGTTCACGCCATTCTCCTGCTTCAGCCTCCTGAGTAGCTGGAACTACAGGTGCCAGCCACCACGCCTGGCTAATTCTTTTTTTATTTTTAATAGAGATGGGATTTCACTGTGTTAGCCAGGATGGTCTCATGGCTTAAAAAAAAAAAAAAAAAAAAAAATCCTCAACACCAACAGTCTTCATTTGTAACTATCTCCTTGACCGACTGATTGTCATAACCTAGACCTTGATATCACTTAGAATGGCTCCACCTCTGAACTCACACAGTCATGCATTGCTTAACAAGGCGGATACATTCTGAAAAATACATTATTAGGTGATTTTGTCATGTGGAAGCACCATAGAGTGTACTTACACAAATCTAGGTGGTAGAGCTTACTACATACCTAGGCTATATGGTATAGCTTATAGCTCCAAGGCTACAAACCTGTACAGGATGTTACTGTACTGAATTCTGTAGGCAACTGTAAGACAATAGTGAGCATTTGTATATCCAAACATGGAAAAGGTACAGTAAAAATACAGTATTATAATATTATGGGACCGCCATTGTACATGTGGTCCATCATTGACTGAAATGTCATTATTCAGTGCATGGCTGTATTCTAATGTACCATGTGGATCTCATCCTTCTATCCTTCCAGCCTTTACTCTTTTTTTTTTTTTTTTTTTAGACGGAGTCTCACTCTTGTCACCCAGGCTGGAGTGCAATGGCACAATCTCAGTTCACTGCAACCTCCACCTCCTGGGTTCAAGCAATTTTCCTGTCTCAGCCTCCTGAGTAGCTGGTATTACAGGTGCCTGCCACCACACACGGCTAATTTTTGTATTTTTAGAAGAGATGGGGTTTCATCATGTTGGCAGGCTGGTCTCGACCTCCTGACCTCAGGGGATACACCCGCCTCGGTCTCCCAAAGTGCTGGGATTACAGGCGTGAGCCACCCTTTACTCTCTCTTCAGCTCTTTAATCTTACACTCAGAGACCTCAAAGCCATTTTACTTCCAGTCCATCAGCCTTCTTTGACTTCACTTCCTCCCCTATTCAAACTTGAACACCTACTGCACTCAACCACCAGACTCCTACACTCAAAACCAAGCCCGTTGTCTTTCCACCATATCTCTCCTGCAGTTTGAATTTTAGATTAAGCCTACCATCTGCCTTTGTTGCTCAAACCTTGTGCTGCTGAATGCTGCTGCAGAAAATCAAATCTTTGAATGGATTAGGGTCACAACCCATTTATGATGTTCAGCACCTCTTGGATCCCCAGTATCCCTCAGTTTGTTACCTTATCTCTGACCCACATCCCCTCTCATTTCTCTCAATGGCTGCTCCGAGTCTTCACTAACTTCAAGTCTTCTATCCCATCGATGTCATCCTCTCAGTGCACATGACCTTACTTCCTATTTCACCAAGAATATCATGGCTATCAGGTTTTGAACTTCCATAATTTTCCCCCATACCTATAAGTCATTTTTATCTGCACTTACCTTCAAGTTTGGTCATTTATGCTAAAGAAGAAGAGAGTAGGCTCTGGAGACTGTTCTGTCTCCTATTCAAGGAAACTCCTTCCACATCCTCCCTTATCTCCTGCATATCCATGGCCTCATCCCACTCATTTATCACTCTTTTTTATATTTTCAACTTCTTTTCTCTTTGCGGTAATTTCTGTAGCCTCTAAATTTTCCAATAACACTATATATTATCTTCCTGCACTAACTCTATCTTTCCCCTTCTTTTTGTAGCCAAGATACTAAAAAAAGTTCTAGATTTCTGTTGCCCTCTTCTTATTCCCAGTATGTTCTTCAACTCACTCTAGCTAGGTTTTACCTTCCACAGTCTATGCAGACTGTCCTGTCTGAGGTCACAAGTGGCCTCATGACTTCCAAGTCTATTGATTGATTTTCATATTTATTTCATGAACTCTCTGCAACATAAAACACTGTTTGTATTAAATCTCTTCCCTCACTAGAGCAGCAAGAACAAACTAACCCCAAAGCTAGCAGAAGAAATAACCAAAATCAGAGCAGAACTGAAGGAAATTGAGACCCAAAAATTCATACAAAGAATCAAGGAAATCAAAAGTTGTTTTTTTGAAAGGATACACAAGATCAATAGATAGCTAGATAGATTTAAAAAGAAAAGAGAGAGAAGATCCAAATAAGCATGATTAGAAAAAACAAAGGTTATGTTACAACTGAAATGGAAAAGATCCTCAAAGACTGTTGTGAACACTTCTCTTTTTTTTTTTTTTTTTTTTTTTTTTTTTTTTTTTTGAGACGGAGTCTCGCTCTGTCGCCCAGGCTGGGGTGCAGTGGCCAGATCTCAGCTCACTGCAAGCTCCACCTCCCAGGTTCCCGCCATTCTCCTGCCTCAGCCTCCTGAGTAGCTGGGACTACAGGCGCCCGCCACCTCACCCGGCTAGTTTTTTGTACTTTTTAGTAGAGACGGGGTTTCACCGTGTTAGCCAGGCTACACACACACAAACTAGAAAATCTAGAGGAAATGGATAAATTCCTAGAAACACACAGTCTCCCAAAATTGAAACGGGAAGAAACTGAAGTCATAAATAGACCCAATAGTGAGTTTCAAAATTGAATCAGTAATAAAAAAATGATACCAATCAAAAAAGTCGTGGAATGGATGGATTCAAAGCCAAATTCTATCAGATGTATGAATAAGATGTAGTACCAATTCTACTGAAACTATTCCAAAAAATTGAGGATGAGGGACTCCATCCTAACTCATTTTATTAAACCAGCATCACTTTGACAACAAAACTTGGCAAAAACACAATAAAAATAACTACAGGCCAATATCCCTGACAGATAAAGACACAAACGTTTTCAACAAAACACCAGCAAACTGAATCCAGCAGCACATCAAAAAGTTAATTCACTATGATCGAGAAGGATTCATTCTTGGATGCAAGGTTGATTCAACATACACAAATCAATACATCTGATTCACCACATTAAACAGAATTAAAAATGGAAATGATACAATTATCTCAATAGATGCAGAAAAAGCTTTTAATAACATCCAACATCCCTTTATGGTAAAAACCTTCAAGAAACTAGGCATTGAAGGAACATACCTCAAAATAGTGAGAGCCATCTATGAAAACACAGCCAACATCAGAGTGAATGGGCAAAAGCTGGAACCATTTCCTTTGAGAACTGAAACAAGGCAAAAATGCCCACTCTCATTACTGCTATTCAACATAGTACTGGAAGTGCTAGCCAGGGCAAACAGGCAAGAGAAAGAAATAAAAGGAATTCAAGTAAGAAAAGAAGAAGTCAAACTATCCCTCTTTACTGATGATAGGACTCTATATCTAGAAAACCCTAAAGACTCCATCAAATGGCTCCTGGAACTGATAAATGACTTCAGTAAAACTTCAGGGTACAAAATCAATGTACAAAAATTAGTTGCATTTCTATACACCAATAACAGTCAAGCTGAGAGCCAAATCAAGAATGCAATCCCATTTACAATAGCCATAATAAAATAAAATACTGAGGAATACATCTAACCAAAGGGGTGAAAGATCTCTGCAAAGAACTACCAAACACTGCTGAAAGAAATCGTAGGTGAGACAAATAAATGGAAAAACATTTATGAAATGGAAGGATCAATATCATTAAAAAGGCCATCCTGTCCACAGCAATCTGCAGATTCAACACTGTATTAGTCCATTCTCATGCTGTCATGAAGAAATACCTAAGACTGGGTAATTTGTAAAGAAAGGGGTTTAATTGACTCACACTTCTGCATGGCTGAGGAGGCCTCAGGAAACTTACAGCCAGGACAAAAGGCACCTCTTCACAGGGCAGCAGGAGAGAGAATGAGTGCAAGCAGGGGAAATGCCAGATACTTATAAAACCATCAGATCTCGTGAGACTCACTCACTACCACGAGAACAGCATGGGGGAAACTGCCCCCATGATTCAATTACCTGCACCTGGTCCTGTCCTTGACACATGGGATTATGGGGTTACATTTCAAGATGAGATTTTTGGGCAGGAAAACAGTCAAACCTTATCTAACAATATTCCTATCAAACTACCAATGTCATTTTCCACAGAATTGGAAAAAATTATTCTAAAATTATTTTGGAAACAAAAAAGAGCACAAGAAGCCAAAACAATCCTAAGCAAAAAGAATAAAGCCAGGGGCATTATATTACCTGACTTCATAGTATACTATATGGCCAAAGTAACCAAAACAGCATGGTACTGGTAAAAACAGACATATAGACCAATGAATAGAGAATCCAGAAATAAATCTGCACACTTACATTCATTTGATCTTCAACAGTGTCAACACAAATAAGCAATTGGGAAAGGACTTCCTATTCAATAAATGGTGCTAGAATAGCTGGCTAGCCATATGCAGAAGATTGAAACTGAACCCCTTCCTTATACCATATATAAAAATTACTCACAATGAATTAAAGATTTAAATGTGAGACCTCAAACTATAAGAATCATAGAAGATAAACTAGGAAATACCCTTCTGGAAATAGGCCTTGGCAAAGAATTTATGACTAAGTCCTCAAAAGCAATTGCAATAAAAACAATAATTGACAAGTGGCACATAATTAAACTTAAGAGCTTCTGCACAGCAAAAGAAACTATCAACAGAGTAAACAGACAACCTACAGAATGGGAGAAAATATTTGCAAACTATGCATCCAGCAAAGGTCTAATATCCAGAATCTATAAGGAACTTAAACAAACTATTTGACAAGCAAACACAAATAACCCCATTATTAAACAGGCAAAAGACATAAACATTTCTCAAAAGAAGACATACGAGTGGGCAACAAACATATGTAAACATGTTCAACATCAGCAGTCATGAGAGAAATGCAAATCAAATCCACAATGGAGTAGAATAGAGAGTACAGAACTAAATCCATACATCTATGCCCAATTGATTTGCAACAAGGGTACCATGACCATTCAATGGGAAAATAATAGACTCTTCAACAAATGATGCTGGTACAACTGTATATCTACACGCAAAAGAATGAAGTTGGACTCCTACCTTCCACTATATATGAAAGTTAACTAAAAATGGACCAAAGACCTGAATAAATATAAGAGCTAAAACCATAAAACTATTAGAAGAAAACACAGGGGTGAATCATCATGTCCTTGGATTCAGAAAATGGATTTTTAGATGACACCAGAAACATGAGCAACAAAAGACAAAGTAGATAAATTGAACTTCTTCAAAATTAACAATTTGTTTGTCAAAGGATACTATCAAGAGATCGAAAAAGATAACCCACAGAATGGGAGAAAATATTTGCAAATCACATGTCTAATAAGGATCTAGTATTCAGAATACATAAGGGACCCTTACAGCTCAATAACAAAACGGCAAACAGCCCAATTTTAAAATGGGTAAAGGACTTGAAAAACATTTCTCCAAAGAATATATACAAATGGTCAAGAAGTACATGAAAATATGCTCAACATCCCTGTCATTAGGGAAAGGTAAATCAAAACCTCAATGAGATATCACTTCATGCCCATAAGAGGGCTATAATGAAAAATTAATGGAAATTAACAAATGTGGGAAAGGATGTGGAGAAATTGGAATCCTTATACATTGCTGGTGGGAATGTAAAATTATATAGCTGCTGTGGAAAACAGTTTGGCAGTTCCTTAAAAAGTTAAACATATGATTACCATATGACCCCACAATTCTGCTCCTAGGTGTATACCCAAAGGAACTGAAAACAGGTTCTCAAATAGATGTAAATGCATGCTTATAGAAGCACTATTCACAATAGCCAGAAGGTGGAAACAGATGTCTATCAATGGATGAATGGATAAACAAATAGTGGTATATACATGCAAGGGATTATTATTCAGCCATTAAAAGGAATGAAGTACTTACTGATATATATTCCCATGAGGATAAAGCTCAAAAACATTGCTAAGTGAAAGAAGCCAGGCATGAATGATCACATATTATATGATTCTATTTACATGAAATATACAGAATAGGTAAATCTATATAAACAGAATGCAAATTGGTGTTTGCCAGGATCGGGGGGAGGAGAGAATGGAGAAAAAATGCTGAATGAGCATGGGGTTTTATTTTATAATGATAGAAATGTTTGTAACTGAATAGAGATGGTGGTCACACAACACTGTGAATATACTAAATGCCACTGAGTTGTTCACTTTAGAATGATTAATCTTATGTTATGTGAATTTCACCTCAATACATTTTTTAAAAACTGCTTTTTCTCCTATACTTCTAAGGCTTAGTTAATGGCACCACTATTCACACATTCATCCAAATCAGAAATCTGGAAATAATTCTAGATATCTTATTTCCTTCATTGAGAACATCCTATTGATGATGAAGTCTTTTTGGCCCTCTATCCATTGAATTTCTTGCATTTTTCCTTCTACTCCATCTGCTTGCAGTGTCTTAGCTTAGGTTATATGCTACTGCAATAGTGTCCAACTGAACTCCTTTTCTTTAAGTTTCAACCCCTTGAATCCCTCCTTCACACAGCAGTATGAATTATCTAGGCTATTGATTCTCAAATCTTAGAGTGCATCAGAATTACCTGGAGGGTTTGTTAAAATGTAGATTGCAAGGCCCTATACTCAGAGGTTCTGATTCAGTAAGTCTGAGGTGTGGCTCTAGAATTTGCATTTCTGACAAATTCCCATGTAATGCTGATAATGTTGGCCTGGAGGACCACACTTTTAGAATGACTGATCCATAACTTTATTGATTGATTACTTTTCAGTTTAAAATCCTCTTGTCCTTATCATAAGATGCTCCAGGGTCCTGCACCTATCTGCAACTTCAACTTTCCCTATGGCCTATCTTAACCATATCTATGTTAATAGTCAACTCTTCCATGAAAATGTATTATTTAGAGTTATCTGCTTGTAAGCAAGAGAAAGCAACTAGAGCTTATTTAAAGAAAAAATGAAAGGTATTAGAAGTTCATCGGAGACATAATAGGAAGTTTGGAGGACCAGACTCAGAAATAGACAAGAATGAAGACAGATCAGGTATTCCGGCAGCAGGGATTAGAATATGACCATCTGGTCCAGGAAGTAGTTCTGGAATGAATGCACTAGATGCTCCTCTACTTGTGAAGGAGTTATGTCTCAAACCCATTGTAAGTTGAAAACATGTCAAATATGTATTTAATGCATTGTAGAGTATTGGTTGTTTACTCTTGTGATCACGAAGCTGGCTTGGAGCTATGGCTCATTGCTGCTGCCCAATATCATGAGAGAATATCATACTACACATTACTAGCCTAAGAAAAATTTAAAATTCAGAATTTGAAGTACAATTTTTACTGAATGCATATCACTTTTGCACTATTTTAAAGTTAAAATATTATAAGTTGAATCATCATAAGTTGGGGACCATTTGTATATCTATTTTTCCATCCTTGGGTTTCTCAAGACAGAAAATTCATGGAAAAAACTCTCAAGCATCTCAGCTTGGGTTACATGCTTCCTGATAAAGAAAAGCACAGTCACTTGTTGCACTGAGACAGCACACAGTGGAGAAAAATAATTCTCCACAAGAAAATCAGGCTGTGGTTATCAGATTAGGGTGGCTGAATACTCAGGGAACAGAAAACCAAATATCTTCAGCACCATTTCCTCCTTTGTGTTTTATTGTACATTGTACCAACTTCCATATTACTTAAGACTCCTAGCCATTTTTGTGCATATGTCTTACTAGACTATGAGTACCTTGGAAACAGAAACCACGTTTCTTTTTTATTTCTAAAATTTGCATAGCATGTGACATTAAGCAGGTGTTCAACAAATGTTTGTTGAATGAACAAATAAACAAAGAAATAAAATCAAATGGATCCAAAACACAGCTGAAGTACAGGATGAAAGGGGGAAGCCAAGCATTCAAGTGAGGTGAAGAGAGGAGAGTGTAGTGGTTTGGGTAGTTTGTCCGAAGCTGTGAACACACAAAAAGCTGTTCCTGGACATGAGGAAGTGGAAAAGTCACCTTGAGCCAGAGGAAACTTATTTTTCCCCAGGACCAGAGATGCTTAGGGAGAAAATGCAGAATAACTTTTTTAAACAGCTTAATTGAGGTATAACTAACATTCAAGAAACTTTCCATATTTAAGGTGTACAATTTGATACATTTTGACACATGTATGAGCCCATGAAACAATCACTGTAATGAAAATAATGAGAATGTCCATCACCCTGAAAACTTTCCTCATGCTCCTTTATAGTCACTCCTTCTAATCCCTGCCAGTACACCCCATCCCCAGTGCTTTCTGTCACTATGAATTAGCTTACATTTTCTAGAAGTTTATACAGGAATCATACAGTATGTGTCACACATGTTGTGTGTATCAATAGTTCATTCTATTTTATCGTTGTGTAGTATTCTAATGCACAGATACATCACAGTTAATTCATCTGTGGACCTGTTGATGGGCATTTGACTTATTTCCAGTTTGGGGCTATTAAAAATAAGGTTGTTGGGAACACTTGTGTACAAGGTTTTGTGGAGACATATACTTTCTTTTCTCTTGGTTAGATAACTAAGTGTGGAATGACTAAGTCATATGGTGTATGTATATATAACTTGTTCAAAAAACTGCTGGATTTCTACTTCTGGCATGGCAGCATGAGGGGCTATATGGATTTGTTTCCAGTAAAACTGGTAAAAATTATTTTTAAAGCAACCATTTAAAGTCTCTGGAAATTGTTCTAAGGGAATATAGAAAATGAAGAATATTTATTCAAGAAAATCAACTAAACTTAGTAGAAACTGCTAGAGTCTGTGGTATTTGAATCAAGATCTGTGCCCTCCACTGCCCATCTCAACTCAGCAAGATGGAAACTGTATTCCAGCCTGGTACAGCCAAGAACACAGGGTTCCGTTTCTCTGCAGCTCCCAGTCAGAGGGCTATCTTCCTGGGAGAGGTGAGGTGTCAGTGTTTCTCACCCTGCCTCCAGCTACCCCTTGCTGAAGTTAAGATCCAGGTGAATGTGGCCAAGAGGTAGGCGCTCCATTCTTCCATGCAGGTCCCAATCATGGGATCGAGGCTCTAACTAGGTTGCAACATTGCCGAGAATACTAGGGCCCAATTTCCTTTGCTCCAGCTCATGGGAAGGGGGTTTTCCAGTTGACAGAGGCAAGACAAGAAGACCTAGGGCTGTTGGCTTCTCTCCATCTATCAGATATCCAGCTCCTAAAGTGAGATGTCACTCAGAGAAGCATGCCATTTTCCATGCCCCAAGTATAAGAGCTATGTCTCACAGATTTTGTCCAGGGGAGAAGCCGGTTGTACAACAGAGAGCTCCAAATCCCTACCTCAAGGAACTGACTTCATTTGTCCCAGAGTGTGGAGAAGTTCAAGCCTGATAATACTCTCAAAAACAGTAAAAACTGCAATGAAAGGCAATTGGGAGGGGATTGGTAGATTAATTGGAAATAAGGTCAAAACTATAGGCTGACTAGGTTGCTGGAGAAAAACAAGGGAAAGAGACAGCTAAGAAATATCCTATAGTCCAAACAAATTCTAAACACTGAGCTCAGGAATTATCTCTTCAAAGGAGCCTGAATTGGATAGGATTAGTCTATGAAGCAATTTATGCTTAGACATTGTCAAAAACAATGGAACAATCAACTGGCAATTAGTGGAACTTAACATCAGGTGTGGTTAGGGAAAGAGAAGACCAAAGAGAACCCTACCCAAACCACTCTCATCCCAAGGTAACTGCTGGCATAACCAAGGCTGTGCCCTCTGAGGAGCAACATCAGAGGCTTCGTGTTGGAGGCATGGAGGAAACAGACTTTGCTAAAATAGTCTAGTCAGTCACTAAACAAGTAAACAAGCAAATAACAATAACAAGTCCTGGAAGGAGAATTCCAGAACCCAGAGTTGATAAAATATATTATCTAAAATGTCCAATTTTAAATAAAAAATTATGAAACATGGAAAGAAACAGGAAAGATCATATGGAAAAAAGGCAACAGAAACTGCCTGTGAGGACTACTACTTGTTGGGTTTAGCAGACAAGGCTTCAAGGTTGCCATTAGAAATATGTTCAAAGAAGAAAAGAAAAACATGATTACAGAAGTAAAGGGAGGTGCAATGACACTGTCTCATCAAATACAGAATATCAATAAAGTGATAGAAAATATTTTAATGGGAATTTGGGAATTTGAAAGTGTAATAATGAAAATTAAAAATTCACTACAGGGGCTCAATAATGGATTAGAATTGGAAAAAGAAAAAATTGGTGAACTTGTATATTCATAGAAATTATCTAAGCTGAAGAACAGAGAAAAAAGAATCAAGAAAAATGAACAAAGGACAAATGTGGGTAACTACTACCTTCATCACATACACATAACAGGAATACCAGAAGAAGATGATGATGAAGAAGAAACATATTTTTAAAATGAGTGGCTGAAAACTTCACAAATTTATTGTAAAACATGAATCTATACAACCAGGAGGCTCCATGAACTCCAACTAGGATAAAGGCAAAGAGGTCCACAGATAGACACATCATAATAAAACTGCTAAAAGGCAAAGACAGGGAGAAAACCTTGAAAGTAGCAAGAGAAAAATGACTATACTTTCAAGAGAACTCCTTGTAAGGTTAACAGTTGACTTCTTATTAGAAACAGTAAAGGTCAGAAAGTGGTGGGATAACATATTGAGAGTGCTCAAGGAAAGAAACTGCTAAAAAGATTCCTATATTCAGCAAAGCTAGATTTCAAAAATGAAAGTGAAATTAAGACATTCCCAGATAAACAAAAACGGAATTTGTTGCTATCAGATCCTCCTTACATATATACTAGGAAAAATGCTTCAAGCTGTAAGCATGTGACCTCAGATAGCAATTTGAATTCACACACAAAAACCAAAACGCACTGGTAAAAGTAATTATACAATTATAAAAGAAATATAAAACCATAATTTCTTCTTCTTTCTTCTCAACGGATTTTTAAGTAAAACAATATGTATCTCATAGATTGCTGGGCCTTGACCATATAGAAATGTGATATATTTGCCAATAACCACACAAAGTAGGTGGATGGGAGAAGGGCTACATTGAGCTAAGGAAATGACTCCAGATGGTAACTTCGATTACGAGAACAAAAGAAGAGAACCAGAAATGATAAACAAGAAGGTATATGTATATACATATAATTTCTTCTCTTAGCTTTTTAAAAAGACATAAAACTATAAAACAATAATTATAGCAATGCATTGAGCTAAAAAGCTAAGAGAAGAAACTACTGGAACTTAGAAGGGAAGAAACACTTCCCAACTCATTCTATTAGGATATTAGTGTTAATCTAATACCAAAACAAGATAACTACATCACAAGCAAACTACAGGCCAATATCTTTTATGAATATGCAAAAATACACAGCAAAATAGTACTAAACAAACTCTGGTCAATACATAACAAGGATTATACAACAAGACCAAATGGGATTCATGTCAGGAATGCAAATTTGTTTTAAATTCCAAAACAAAAAAAAAAAAAGAAAAAAGAAACACCAATTAATGTAGTAGATAAAGAGAATAACAGAAAACAAATTATCATCTCAATAGAAGCAGAAAAATATATGATAAAATCTAACATTTATTCACGAGGGAAAAAAACACTCAACAAACTAGGAATAGAAGAGAATTTCCTCAACCTCATAAAGAGCATCTATGAAAAACACAATGAGATGCCACCTCACATCCTCTAATATAGCTATCACTAAAAAGTCAGAAGATAACCAGGGTTGGTGAAGACGTAGAAAAACTGGATCCCTTGTACACTGCTGATGGACATGTAAAATGGTGCTGCCGCATTGAAGAACAGTTTGGTAGTTCCTCAAGCAGTTAAACATATATTTATTATGCCCAGAACTTCCACTCCTCAGTATATACACCAAAGAAATGAACACATATGTCCACATGAGAACTTGTAAACAAGCATTATTCATAATATCCAAAGGAGGAAATAACCCACACATCCATCAACAGATAAATGAATGAACACAATGTCATATGTTATAGTAATACAATGGAATATAATTTGGCAATGAAAAGGAATGAAGTTCTGATACTGGATGAACATTGGAAACATTATGTTAAGTGAAAGAAGCCAGTCACAAAAGACAATGTACATGTGTCCATTTATATAACATGCACAGAAAGGCAAATTTATAGAGCTAGAAAGATTAGTGGTTGTTTAAGGTTAGGGGAGTAGGGGAGTAAAGGATAATACCTAAAGGAACAGCATTTCTTTTTGAAGTGATGAAAATGTTCTAAAATTGACTGTGGTGATGATTACATGTATCTGTGGATGTACTAAAAAAACATTGAATTGTATATACTTGAAATGGGTGAATCATGTGGCATGTGAGTTATGTCTCAAGAAAGCTCTTTTAAAAGTATGTTTTTTAAAAGCCGCTCATTAAAAAAAGAAACTAAGCATTTTGAAAGTGGATGAACAATTTCACATTTCTACTAACAGTGTATGAAAGCCCCAGTTACTCCACAACCTTAACAACACTAGGTATGGTCAGTTATTTGTTTTTTTTTAATTATAGTGATCTCATTGTGGTTTAAATTTTCATTTTCCTAATGACTACAGGTTCTGAGCATGTTTTCATGTTCTTATTTACCACCTGCCTAGTTTTTGTTGAAGTTCATTGCAGATTTTTAATTGGGAATTTAATTTTCTTATAAATGAGTTTTGGGAGTTTTTAATATATTTCATATACAAGTTATTAAAATCAGATAAAAGTTGTGATTTTATAACATTTTCTCCTAGTCTTTAGTTTGTCTTTTCATTCTCTTAGCATTGTCTTTGGAAGTGGAGTGGCAGCCTTTACTTATGAAGTCCAAATTTATTATTTAAAAAAATAGATAAAATTTATTAGATGGTGATTTTGGTGATCAAAGACATCTGTATCTAAAATGTCTTTGCCTAACCCAAGGTCATTCAGATGGATTATGATTTCTTTCTAGAAGTTTTATAGCTTTAGGTTGTATATTTAGGTCTATGGTACACTTTGAGTGAATTGAGTTGTAGACGAAAGTTCTTATTTTTCAAATGGATATGTACCATTTGTTGAAAAGGCTATCTTTTGTCCACTGTATTGCCTTCACACCTTCACAGAAAATCAGTTGTATACATACATGGATCTCTTTCTGAACTCTGTATTTTTTTCCATTTATCTGTTTGTATAGTTTTATAGCAATATTATACTGTATTGATTACTGTATCTTTATAGTAAGTCTTGAAGTAAAGTAGTGTATATCTTTCAACTTCGTTTTTCTCTTTCAAATTTTTTTGGCTATTTTCATCCTTTATAAATTCATATTAATTTTAGAATCAGCTTTCCAATTTCTACAAAAATGCCTGATGAAATTTTTAATGGAATTTTCTTGAAACTATAGATCAATTGAGGAGACCCGAATTTTAACAAAATTGAGTCTTCTAAACTTTAAATATGGTATACTTTTTCATTTATTGCCTTCTTTACTTGTCCTCAGTAATGTTTTGTTCATTTCAGTGTACAAATCTTGCATATATAGTGTCAGATTTATCCCTAGGTATTTCCTATATTTTATTCTACTGTAAATAGTATTGTTTTTGAGTTTCAATTTCTTATTTTTGTTGTCAGTGTATAGAAATACAATTGATTTTTGTATATTGAATTTAAATTTTATAACTTTGCTTAAACTCACCTATTCTTCTAGTTTTTTTATTTCATATAATTTTCTTGATAAATGATTATATTGTTTGCAAATATAGTTTACCTCTTTCCTATCTGCAGGCTCTGTCTGAAGGTGAATGAATGTTTAGAATTGTTATGTTCTCTTGGTAGGTGAATTGACTTATCTATCATTATAAAATTACTGTCTTTATCCTTGGTAATATTATTTGCTCTGAAGTCTTACTTTGTGTGATATTAATATATTCACTCCAGCTCTATTTTGATTAATGTTACCATAGTATATATTTTTTCATCTTTTATTTTTAACCTATTAGTAGGCAGCATATAGTTGAATTTTGCTTTTTAAAATCTAATCTGAAAAATCTATGATTTTTAAGTACAGTATTTAGGTCATTTATATTTAACTTGATTATTGATATGACTGTATGTAAATCAACATCTTGCTATTTGTTTTATTCTATGTATTCTTTGTTCACTTCTCCTTTTTGCATTCCTTTGGATTTGGTATCTTTACTATTCCATTTTATCACATTTTTTGAGTTATTGGCTGTAATGCTTTGTTGTGTTATTTAGTGGCTATTCTAAGATTTATAACAAACATCCTTATGTTATCATAGCCTATCTTCAAGTGAAGTTATAACACTTCACATGCAGTATAACTGCACTGTCATATATTCCCATTTATCCCCTCCAGTACTCATGCTCTTCTTGGCATCTATTTTACTTTTATGCATTGTATAAACCCTATAATATATTAATATTACTTCTGCTTTGAACCAAGATTTGACAAATTATAGCCCATGAAGCAAACTCAGATCACTACTTATTTTTGTAAATAATTTTTTTTGACACTGAGTCTTGCTCTGTCACCCAGGCTGGAGTGCAGTGGCATGATCTCAGCTCACTGCAACCTCCGCCTCCTGTATTCAAGCAATTCTCCTGCCTCAGCCTCCCAAGTAGCAGTGATTACAGGCATGCACCACCATCCCTGGCTGATTTTTGAATTTTTAGTAGAGATGGGGTTTCACCATGTTGGCCAGGCAGGTCTTGAGCTCCTGACCTCAAGTGATCCACCCACTTTGGCCTCTCAAAGTGCTGATATTACAAGTGTGAGTCACCATGCCCAGCCAAAATAAAATTTTATTGAAAAACAGTTACATCTTTTCATTTGTATATTATTTATGGCTGCTTTCATGCAATAACAGCAGAATTGACTAATGTGATTTATATAGTTTGGATAGCTATTTCTGTCAAAGTCCCATGTTGAATTGTAATCCCCAATGCTAATTACAGCTGAGGTGGGGCCTGGTGGGAGGTGTTTAGATCATGGGGGTAGATCTCTCATAGCTTGGTGGTGTTGTTGTGATAGTGAGTGAGTTCTCACAAGATCTAGTGTGTGACACCTTGCCTTCCCCCACTCCTGCTTTTGCCGTGAAGTACCTGCTCCCAATTCACTTTCTGCCATGAGTTAAAAACTTCCTGAGGCCTATCTGGAAGCTAAGCAGAAGCCAGTGTCATGCTTACTGTACAGCCTGCAGAACTGTGAGCCAACTAAACCTCTTTTCTTAATAAATTATCCAGTCTCAGGTATTTCTTTCTAGCAATGCATGAATAGCCTAACACAGAAAATGTGTACTGGGAGTGGGGCATTGCTATAAATATACCTGAAAATGTGGAAGCAACTATGGGACTGGGTAACAGGCAGAGGTTGGAAGAGTTTGGGGGGCTCAGAAGACAGGAAGGTGAGGGAAAGTTTGGAACTTTTTTTTTTTTTTTGAGATGGAGTCTCGCTCTGTTGCCAAGCTGGAGTGCAATGGTGTGATCTTGGCTCACTGCAACCTCCGGCTCCTGAGTTCAAGGGATTCTCCTGCCTCAGCCTCCCAAGTGGCTGGGACTACAACTGTGTGCCACCATGCCCAGCTAATTTTTGTATTTTTAGCAGAGACAGGGTTTCACCATGTTGGCCAGGATGCTCAATCTTTTGACCTTGTGACCTGCCTGCCTTGGCCTCCCAAAGTGCTGGGATTACAGGCATGAGTCACTGCACCCAGCCAGTTTGGAACTTCTTAGAGACTGGTTAAATGGTTGTGACCAAAATGCTGATAGTGATATACAGTCAAGTCCAGGCTGCTGAGGTCTCAGATGGAAATGAGAAACTTATTGGGAACTGGAGCAAAGGTGACACATGTTACGTCTTAGCAAAGAACTTGGCTGCATTGTGTTTACGTCCTAGGGATCTGTGGAAGTTTGAACTAAAGAGTCAGAACCTAGGGTATTTGGCAGAGGAAATTTCTAAGCAGCAAAGTGTTTGTTCAAGATATGGCCTGGCTGCTTCTAACAACCCATTTTCAGATATGAGAGCAAAGAAATGATTTAATGTTGGAATTGATATTTATACAGGAAATAAGCATAAAAGTTTGGAAAATCTGCAGCCAAGGCATGTGGCAAACAAATAAAAAGCTTGTTTGGGAGAAGAATTCAAGCAGTCTGTGGAATATTCACTTGCTAGAGATATTTGCATAATCAAAAGGGAGGCAAGTGCTTATGTCCAAGATAATGAGAAAAAGGTCTTGAAGACATTTCAGAGACCTTCACATCAACCCCTCCCATCACAGGTCCAGAGGCTCAAGAGGACTGAATGGTTTCATAGGCCCCTGGACACTCCCAAATCCCATGGTCTTTTCACATTGCAAAATAAAACCATGCCTTCCAAATAGTCCCCCAAAGTCTTAACTCATTCCAGCATTAACTCAAAAGTCCAAAATCCAGTCTCATCTGAGACAAGGCAAGTTCTTTCCATCTATGAGCCTGTAAAATCAAAAACAAGTTACTTACTTTGAAGACACACTGGAGGTATAGACATTGGGTAAACATTCTCATTCCAAATTGGATAAATCAGCTAAATGAAAGATACTACAGGTCCCTTTAATGACTGCCCTGCTGAATTTCATGCAAATTTGAAACCCAGAAGGGCAGTCATTCAATCTGAAAGCTCCAAAATAACCTCCCTTGCAAGGGACTCTCAAGGCCTTGGGCAGCTCTGTCCGTGTGGTTTTCCAAGGTTCAGCCCTCGGGCGGCTGCTCTCACAGGTTGGTATTGAGTGTCTGTGTCTTTTCCAGGTGCAGGGTGCAAGCTACTGGTAGGTCTGCCATTTTGGGGTCTGGAGGATGATGGCCACCCTCTCACAGCTCCACTAGGCAGTGCTTTGTTGGGTCTCCGTATAAGGGCTGCAACCCTACATTTCTCCCTTGGCACTGTCCTAGTAGAGGTTCTCTGTGAGGGCTACACCTGTGTAGCAGAGTTCTGCATGGACATCCAGGCTTTCCCATACATCTTCTGAAGTCTAGGAAAAGACTTCCATGAATTCACTCTTGCATTTTGCACCCTTATAGGCTTAATGCCACATGTAAGTCACCAAGGCTTAGAGCTTGCATCCTCTGGAGTTGCAGCCCAAGCTGTGCCTGGGCCCCTTTAAGCCATGGCTGGAGCTGGAGCAGCTGGGATGTGGGGAGCTGTGTCCTGAGGCTACGAAGGGCAGCAAAGACCTGAAGGGATTTCAGAAAGGGGCCTATAGCCCCTTTCATTTAACTTATTTATCCCTTTTGAAATGGGAATGTTTACCCATTGTCTATACCTCCATTGTATCTTGGAAGGCATGGTTGTATTTTGCAACGTGAGAAGACCATGAGATTTTGGAGGGGCCAGAGGTGGAATGATATAGTTTAGATATTTGTCCCTGCCCAAATCTCATGCTGAATTGTAATCCCGAATGCTGGAGGTGGGGCCTGGTGGGAGGTGTTTAGATCCTAAGGGCATATCCCTCATAGCTTGGTGCTGTTCTTACGATGGTGCATAAGTTCTTGTGAGATTTGGTCATTTAAAATTGTGTGACACCTCTCCGCTACTCTCTCTATTGTTTGCTCATGCTTTCATCATGTGAAATGTCTGCTCCTGCTCTGCCTTCCACAATGATTAAAGGCTCCCTGAGGTTTCATGAGAAACTGAGCAGATGCCAGAACCATGCCTCCTGTAAAGTCTACAGAACCATGAGCTAAATAACCTCTTTTGTTTATAAATTACCCAGTCTCAGGCATTCCTTTATAGAAGTGCAAGAATGGCTTAACACAATGACAGAGCCCATATGACCTACAAATCATCATATTTTTAATGTGGCCCTTAACAGAAAAGGTTTTCTAAGTCCAACTTTAGACAATGACCTCTTAAAGGGATTTAAATAATAAGAGTTTATTTTAAATAATTATCCATGTAAGTTATCAGTTTAGGTGCTCTTTATTACTTTGTATAGGTCCAGATTTTCATATTGCATCATTTTTATTCTTCTTGGATAAAGTTCTTTAACATTTTTTAGAATGTAGGCCTGCTAGTGATTAATACTTTCAGCTTTTATGTGTCTAGAAATGCCTTTATTTTGTATTCATTTTTTAAAATGTGCTTTCACTGAGAAAGAATTCTTTGTTGACCATTGTTTTGTTGTAATACTGTAAATATGTTATCCTACCGTCTTCTTGTTTGCATTATTTCTGAATAGCAAACTGCTGACATCCTTATTTGTGTTTCTTTTTACCTAATGTGTTTTTTCTCTACTTTTCAGATTTTTTAATCACTGATTTTGAGAAATTTGATTATGATGTTCTTTAATGTAGGCTTTGTTCTTGTTACTTGTGATAAAAATTTGTTGATTCTTAATAAGTAGATTTATAATTTTAATCATATTTAGAAAGTTTTCTGCTATTATTTCTTCAATACTGTTTTCTCTTCCCTACCTATAAATCTTATCTTTTGATAAGGACTTCAGTTACACATATATTAGGGTGCCAGAAGTTGTTGTACAACTCACTAATCTCTACTCATTTTTCCCCATACTCTTAGATATTTTCTATTGCTATTTTTTCAAGTTCACCAATATTTTCTTCTGCAATGTCTAATCTGCCATAATTCTATGTCATGCCTTTTTGTCTCATACATGATAGTTTTTTATCTCTAGAAGTTTAATTTATGTCTTTGTTATATCTTCCATTATCTACTTAACATGTTCAATTTGTCTCTAATTTCTTGAACATATGAAGTACAGTTATCATAACAAGTTAAAATGTCTTTGTTTATTAATCTGTATCATTTCTGGGCTTCTTTTGGTTGATTGATATTTCTTCTCATTGTGAGTAGAATTTTTCTGTTCCTTTGCATGCCTGGTAATTTTTATTGGAGTAAGGACCTGTGGTAGAGGCCAATTTTTATGGTGACTGGAAAAAGGGTAGTGTATCTATCAGCTATGCCATAGTAATGTTGTATAACAAACATTCCAAACTCAGTGTTCTAAGAGAGCCAGCATTTATTCTTGTGGATTTACGGATCAGTGAATGTGGCTCTGCTGATCTAGGTCAGGCTCAACTTGGCATTTCTGCTTCATGCTCTCATGGCTGGGACAGCTATGCTTCTAACTGTAGGTCTGTGAGTCAACTGAGGTGGGTTCTGTTCTATATGTGTTCATTCTGGGGTCCAGGGGAAAGGGGAAGCTATAAGGGAAAGCTTTATTATGGTAATGAGAGTGGTCCATGAACACAAATGAAAACCAGTCAGGCACCCATCCAAAAACCTATGCATGATCCTTCAGACCTGACTATTCAGGCAATTAAAAAAATCTTTACCTAGCAGACCTCATTGAGGAAAGCTTCCCCCTCCACACCAGACTTGGTGTATAGCTGTTATATTAGTCTATTGTAATGCTGCTATAAAGATACTACCTGAGATTGGGTAATTTATAAACAAGAAAGGTTTAATTGACTCAGTTCTGCATGGTTGGGGAGGCCTCAGGAAACTTACGATCATGGCAGAAGGTGAAGGGGATGCAGGCACCTCCTTCACAGGTGGCAGGAGAGAGATAAGAGTGCGCAGGGGAAACTTCCACTTTTAAAACCATCAGATCTCATGAGAACTCCCTCACTGTCATAAGAACAGCATGGGGGAAACTGCTCCCATGATCCAATCACCTCCCACCAGATTCCTCCCTAAACATATGGGGATTACAACTAGAGATGAGATTTGGGTAAAGACAAACAGCCAAACCATATCATTCCACCCTGGCCTCATCCCAAATCCCATGTCTTTTTCACATTTCAAAACCAATCATGCCTTCCCCACAGTCATCCAAAGTCTTAACTCATTCCAGCATTAACCCAAAAGTCCAAGTCCAAAATCTCATCTAAGACAAGGCAGTCCCTTCTGCCTATAAGCCTGTAAAATGAAATCAAGCTAGTTACTTCCAAGATACAATGGAGGTACAGGCATTGGGTAAATATTCCCATTCCCAAAGGGAGAAATTGGCCAAAACAACGGGGCCAAAGGCCCCATGCAAGTCCAAAGCCAGTCCAGGCAGTCATTAAATCTTAAAGCTCCAAAACCTCCTTTGATTCCATGTCTCACATTTAGAGCATGCTGATGCAAGGGGTGGGCTCCTATGGCCTTGGGCAGCTCTGCCCTGTGGCTCTTCAGGGTACAGTCCCTGAGGCTGTTTTCACAGGCTGGTGCTGAGTGTCTGCAGCTCTTCCAGACACATGGTGCAAGCTGTCAGTGGATCTACCGTTCTGGAGGACGGTGACCCTCTTCTCACAGCTCCACTAGGCAGTGCCCCAGTAGGGACTCTGTGTGGGGGCTCCAACCCCACATTTCCCTTTGGACTGCCCTAGCAGAGGCTCTCCATGAGGACTCCACCCCTGCAGCAAACTTCTGTCTCGATGTTGAGGTGTTTCCATAAATCCTCTGAAATCTAGGTGAAGGTTCCCAAGCCTCAACTCTTGCCTTCTGCACACCTGCAGGCCCAACACCACACAGAAGCTACCAAGGCATGGGTTTTGCACCTTCTGAAGCAACAACCTGAGCTATACCTTGGCCCCTTTTAGCCACAGCTAGAGCTGGAGCAGCTGAGATGCAGGGCACCATGTCCCAGGGTTGCACAGAGCAGTGGGGCCCTGGGCCCAGCCTATGAAACCATTTCCCACCTAGGCCTCTGGGCCTGTGATGGGAAGGGCTGCAGCAAAGATCTCTGACATGCCCTGGATATTTTTTCTCCACTGTCTTGGCTATTAACATTTGGCTCCTCATTACTTATGCAAATTTTTTCTTGAATTTCTCCTCAGAAAATCAGATTTTCTTTTCTACCCATATTGTCAGACTGCAAATTTTCCAAACTTCTATTCTCTGCTTTCCTTTTAAACATAAGTTCCAGTTTCAAACCATCTCTTTGTGAACATGTATGACTGAATACTTTCAGAATCAGTCAGATCACCTCTTGAATGCTTTGATGCTTATAAATTTCTTCTGCCAGATACCCTAAATCATCTCTCTCAAGTTTAAAGTTCCACAGATCTCTAGGGCAAGAGCAAAATGCTGCCAGTCTCTTTGCTAAAGTACAGCAAGAGTGACCTTTACTCCAATTCCCAACAAGTTCCTCATCTCCATCTGAGAGCACCTCAGCCTGGACTTTATTATTCATATTACTATCAGCATTTTGGTCAAAACCATTCAGCAAGTCTCTAGGAAGTTCCAAACTTTCCCACATCTTCCTGTCTTCTTGTGAGTCCTCCAAACTGTTGCAACCTCCGCCTGTTACCTAGTTCCAAAGTCACTTCCACATTTTCAGGTTAACTTTATAGCAGTGCCCAACTCACAGTACCAATTCTTTGTATAAGTCTGTTCTCACACTGCTATAAAGATACTACTCAAGACTGGGTAATTTATTAAGGAATGCGGTTTAATTGACTCACAATTCCACATGGCTGAAGAGGCCTCAGGAAATTACAGTCAGGGTGGAAGATGAAGGGGAAGCAGACACCTTCTTCACAAGGCAGCAAAAGAGAGATAGAGTGTACTGGGGAAACTGCCACCTTTAAAACCATCAGATATCATGAGAACTTCCTCACTATACGAGAACAATATGGGGAAAACTGTCCCCATGATCCAATCACCTCCCACCAGTTCCCTCCCTTGACAAGTTTGGATTACAATTTGAGATGTGATTTGGGTGGGGACACAAAGCCAAACCATATCAGGGGTGCACTGCAAGCTGTGAAGGAAGTTGTAGTTAAGGACTCAGACCCTCCAGCTCGCCATGCTTGTTTGCATATCTGAATTCCTAGGCCAGGCACCTCCATTCAGAAACTTCTTTATTGGAGGTCCTTGGCCAAGGCTTCTCTCAAGCACTTCTGCTGACACTGCCTGATCAGGGTGACTTGAAGACATTTTTCTCTACTTTGACTCCGTATTCAGTACTTTCCCACTCTTAGCCTTTACTTCTGTCTTCCTATTACCAACCCCAGGTCTGGAAAATGGCAGGAGCCTTTTGCTTGATAATCCCTCAGGGGTGAGACAATTGCTATTATCTGCACTGATACATCTGACCCTCACCTGGTGCTATTTCATAGGCAAAAATGGAACATTGCAGGAGCCAGCACTTCTTGTTTAGTTTCTTGCTTATACTATCACAATAAGTGATTAAATGCTTGACTGTTACTTTCATTTTGTCTTATTGTCTTAATTAACTACCTGGCAGCTCAGCTTTTTCAAAAACAGCTCACCTCTTGAGAGAAATATGCAAAGCCTCTGAAGTCCTAGGCTCAGAATTGACCCAGCATCACATCTAGCCACACTGGCTAAAGCAAGACATGACTAAATCTGAAAGGCCACAGAAAGGGTGAAGATAGGAAGGATAAAGAACTGGACTCAATGATTTAGTCCACCATGGGTGGGATGGGGCAAATTTCCTGACCAAAGCCAAGACAACCTCATGGCAGAGTCAGCATCCTGAATCCAGGTGGCTTTTGATGCTTCTGGGCCACATGTAGACATAAGTCGTTTTTCCTGGAGAGCTACCCATAAGCAGCAGAATCCTAATATCCAAGCTCATTCTAGGTTACTTACCTAATCAATTAACATGTATTTATGGGTTAACTCTCCCAGAACCAGTTAGTTATTGGGAATGACACAGAAATCATAAGAATCATAGTCACTGCCCTGACAGAGCTAAAATGAAACTTAAATACAAGAAAATAAACAAATACATACTATAATTTCAAGAGAAATAAGTTCTGTGAAGGAAACAAATAATATATTGATATAAAGAATAAATGGAGTGCTTCATTAGATAAGGTGGTTGAAAGCAGCACAGTATTAGGTAAATCATTTTAAGTATAGCCAGAGCTCCTCCAGAGAGGGCAATCTGTATATAGCTGTTTGGTATAGCAAGTTCTAAGATGTTGCTATAGTCTAAATGTTTAGATCCCCCCAAGCTTATATGCTGATACCTAATCCCTAATAAATAGTGTTAGAAGGTGGGGGCTTGGGAGGTGATTAGGTCATAAGGGCAGATCCCTTGTGAATAGGATTGGTGTTCTCATAAAAGAGGCCTAAAGGAGACTGTTTGCCCTTCTGCCATGTGAGGACACATATGGGGTGCCATCTGCAAGGGGCAGGCCAGTGCCAGACACTGAATCAGATTGTGCCTTGATCTTAGGTTTCCCAGTCTCTAGATCTGTGAGCATGAATCTCGGTTGTTTATAAATTCCCCAATTTAAAGTATTGTGTTATGGCAGCCCAAACAGACTAAGATAGATGTATACTATGGACAGATTACTCATCATGGCAAGTAAACCTTTTAACAGGATGCAGGGATTCACTATATTTTAAGGAAAAATTTCCCCTTTTTTTTCTTGAGTGCATTAGACACAACTATTGGTCCTTATACAGAAAGTCTATCTTCTCCAGGAGAAGAGTCTCTAGGGGAGACCTACCAATTAATTATGTTGCTGGAGAAGAATGCTCCTTGCCCTTAAGTAAGGGAAATCCAATTTCCATTGATGAAAACTTGGGTTCCATATTTACTGGCGAATCAAAGCTCCTTTCAATAGCCATCAAGGGCACCCATGATGAAAAGAAGATAGTAGGGAGTTTTGGGTGAGGTAAAGGAGGTGTCGGTGGGAAACGAGAAAATCTGGGGCAAGAGTGAGAAGGAGATTCCGAGTTGGGAGAGAGGTTACTGAGTGGAACCACTGCCTGGAAGGTGCGGAGAGTGTAAGCTGAAAAGATGATATCCCAGGACTAGTTTTGGAGCTGAGACTTTGCCATCTAACTGCCTCGTCTTTGGGGAGAGAAAATATAACGATAATTCACTGGGATTTCCAGATTTGTAGCTGAAACTATGCTACCATCTAAATAGTATGCCTGGCACAGGTCAGGCTAGGAAATCCCAAAATCAGATTTATCTACTAATCTGTAAACATCCTTTCAAAATTTAAATCAATTGCTTCAATACTGTCAATTTCTTCATTCATTCTTTGCCATATATCAAGAAGCAGAGCACTTTCCATAGAAATCACATGTAGAAATTTACGTGCCTGCCTCCCAAGGACCTAAGATTTTTAAAATGACTCTATTTGCATAACTTCATTGAGCTTGCATTTCCTTATGTGTAAAATGAATGGGACAGGAAGGTTGTGTGTAGAAGGACTGCATTGTCCATATTTGAGGAGGATGGACAGAATAAACAGCAAACCCAATGATCCATATTCCAACAAGCTTGCTCCAGTACAAATGGAAACAAGTTGTATAGCTGAGTTGTGTGGCTTCTATTTCCATCCGGGTTAGTGTGGATAAAACTAGATATTTTTATGAATGATATTATTGTGTTTTTCTCCCCTTTAAGCAGACAGTATAATTTTTAACCCCAAGTCAATGGTGAAGCATTCCCTGTTCTCTTGCTATCTATGCCCAGCTCCATTAGCCCAGACTGCCCCAGTCTCCCAGCTTAGCTGAATGGTTCCCTCTTATTTTCTGTGCACCATCCCTTTTGTCTGTGATCAAAGCAGGGATCCTTACATCCTTCAGCCTGATCCTTTCTGCCATTCTTCATCTTACATGCTCATTATTTCAGCTGTATTTTCAATGCTGTCTCATTTCCCCTCCTATGTGTCCACCCACATTTCCACCTACAGTGTCTATAATGTGCTTTCTATGTACTGTAGCTTAATAAAGGGAAATTATGCTAATTTTATTCAAACTTTAAAAAGTAAAACCTGTACCATTATTATTCTGCCCCTCTCTCCCTTTTATTTATTCATTTCAAAAGAAAAAGTGTCTAATCATCTGAGAAAATTGTACTTGCACAATGTTAACCACTTTCCAATTTTTTCCTTCTAATTAAGTAGATTTTTCCAATAGAGTTTGTATGGAATAAGAAAGCTGGCCTTCTGAGTAGATCGGTTTCTGATGAAATTAGGGGCCTGGGTCCAGCACAACTTTGGTATCAGTTAATGATCTTGGTGCCTGGAAGGTAGCCTGAAAAGTCTGCTGCAAGTGCTTTATGGGAAATGAGGGGCACAATTCCAGGAGACAAATGTCCAAGGATTTGTACATACATAATCAAGACCTAGAGCCAAGAAAGCTGATTCCCACATCAAATACAGCCTCCAACAGGCTAGGGATCTTTGCTTGTAAATGCCTAAAGGTAGAAAAATTGATGTTAGTCTCTACAAGAAAAATGTCTTTGTAGGCAGAAACCAGCTTTGTTGAGAAGATACTTGGATAAGGACACTGAGAGGGAAGGCTGAGTCTCCAAGGCCCAGAGTCCTCAATGAAGAAAGAATCTACTCCACGAAAAAGAGGACCAAGGATAAGAAGCTAACTGAGCACTGTTTGAAGCACTGTTTGTGTAAGGAGAGAGAGCCAGTGGCTGGAAGCTCAAAGAAGAGACTTAGAAGCGAGATGGTTCTATTGCAAGTATTCACATGAAATGCTGTAAAGAATCAGCTTTTGAACCTGATTCTTCTCTGTGGCCCATAAAATTATACATAAAACCTGGAATACATTTGACATTATTGAGTTTCTTGCAGGTGTTGGTTAAGAGGCCAAGAGTTCATCAAGTTCAGCTCAGGGAAAAAACATACTCAAAACTCATGAATGAGACCTGCAGCTGGCACTTGAATTTATTTTTCTTTCTTAGAAGATGAGTGTTAGCACTGTCAAGGAGGTCTTTTAAAGGTCTTGATGTATGGAGAATATTATGCCAGGGACTGCATGATTGAGTCAGATTAACATTCATTGGGTCCACATGATGCCAGAACAAACATGCAGTTGTGTTCTTCTTTGAGAAAATGTCAATCACATCAATACCTAACATCACAGAATTGAAAACACATATTTAACTGAATTTTTTACATTTTCATGAATTACATTTTCATAAAATTATAATTTTATGTACTTCTTCAGCAATCACCTTTGTTCTGTTTTTCCAATTCTTTTTTTATTTTTAATTTTCATGGATACACAGTGTATATATTTAAGTGTATATATTTATGGGGTACATGAGATATTTTGATACAGGCAGGAAACACATAATAATCATATCAATGAATATGGGATATCCATCCCCTCAAGCATCTATCCTTTGTGTTACAAATAATCCAATTATACTTTTAGTCATTTTAAATGTACAATTAATTTATAATTGACTATAATGACCCTGTTGTGCTATCAAATAGTAGATCTTACTCATTCTTTCTATTCTTTTGGTACCCATGAAATATCCCCATCTGACCCCCCTTCCCCCCACCCAACTACTTCCCCACCTCTGGTAACCATCCTTCTACTCTCTATATCCATAACCTTACTCTGTATGTCTTTCTAACTAATTTTTTACCCATTAACCATCCCCACCTACCCTTTACCCCACCCCAATTACTCTTCCTAGCCTCTGGTAACCATCCTTATATTCTCTATCTCCATGAGTTCAATTGTTGTGATTTTTAGATCCCACAAATAAGTGAGAACATGTGATGTTTGTGTTTCCATGCCTGGCTTATTTCACATAACATGATGACTTACAGTTCCATTCATGTTGTTGCAAATGACAGGATCTCATCTTTTTTATGGCTGGATAGTACTCCATTGTTTATAGATACGACATTTCCTTTATCCATTCATCTGCTGATGGACACTTAGGTTGCTTCCAAATCTTGGCTATTGTGAACAGTGCTGCAACAAATATGGGAGTGCAGATATTTCTTCACTATACTGTTGGGAGCAAGCCCCCCAAAATCTAGCCATAAACTGGCCCCAAAACTGGCCATAAACAAAATCTCTGGAGCACTGTGACATGTTCATGATGGCCATAACACCCACTCTGGAAGGTTGTGGGTTTACAGGAATGAGGGCAAGGAATACCTGGCCCACCCAGGGTGGAAAACCACTTAAAGCCATTCTTAAGCCACAAACAATAACATGAGCGATCTGTGCCTTAAGGACATGTTCCTGCTGCAGTTAACTAGCCCAACCTATTCCTTTAATTTGGTCCATCCCTTGGTTTCTCATTCTCATAAGGGATACTTTTAGTTAATTTAATATCTATAGAAACAATACTAATGACTAGTTTATTGTTAATAAATACATGGGTAAATCTCTGTTTGGGGCTCTCAGCACTGAAGGCTGTGAGACCCCTGATTTCCCCCTTCACACCTCTATATTTCTGTGTGTGTGTCTTTAATTCCACTAGCGCCACTGGGTTAAGGTCTTCCCGACAGAGCTGGTCTCGGCAATATACAGATTTCCTTTCTTTTGGGTATATACCCAGCAATGGGATTTCTGGATCATATGGTAGCTCTATTTCTACTTTTTGAGAAACCTGCAAACTCTTCTCCATACTGGTTGTACTAATTTACATTCCCACCAACAGTGTATGAGGGTTCCCTTTTCTCTACATTCTCACCAGCATTTGCCATTGCCTGTCTTTTGAATATAAGCCATTTTAACTGAGGCGAGATGATATCTCATTGTAGTTTTGATTTGCATTTCTCTGATGATCAGTGATGTTGAGCACCTTTTCATATGTCTGTTTGTCATTTGTGTGTCTTCCTTTGAGAAATGTCTATTCAAATATTTTGCCCATTATTCAATTGAATTATTAGACTGTTTCCTGTAGAGCTGTTTGAACTCCTTATATATTCTGGTTACTAATTCCTTGTCAGATGAGTAGTTGGCAAATATTTTCTCCCATCGTGTCAGTTTTCTCATTTTGTTGATTGTTTCCTTTGCCATGCAGAAGCTTTTAAACTTGATGTGATCCTATTTGTCCAGTTTTGTTTTCTTGTCTGTGCTTGTCTGGTATTACTCAAGACGTTTTTTATCAGACTAATATCCTGGAGATTTTCCACAGTGTTTTCTTGTAGAAGTTTCACAATTTGAGGTGCCCAATGTATGTTCTTGGCACCTTTGTAAAAAATGAGTTCACTGTAGGTATGTGGATTTTTTTCTGGGCTCTCTGTTCTGTTCCATATGTCTATGTGCCTGTTTTTATGCCAGTACTATGTTGTTTTGCTTGCTATAGCTCTGTAGTATAATTTGAAGTCAGGTAATGTGATTCTTCCAGTTTTGTTCTTTTTGCTCAAATAGCTTTGGCTATTTTGGGTATTTTGTGGTTCCATATACATTTTAGGATTTTTTTTTTCTATTTCTGTGAAGAATGACATTGTTATTTTGATAGGGATGGCATTGTATCTGTAGATTGCTTTGGGTAGTATGGACATTTTAACAATATTGATTCTTCCAATCTATGAACATGGAATATCTTTCCATTTTCTTGTGTCTTCTTCAATTTCTTTCATCAGTGTTTTATAGGTTTAATTATAGAGATCTTTTGCTTCTTTGGTTAATTCCTAGGTATTTAATTTTATTTGTGACTATTGTAAATGGAACTTTTTTTAAATTTCTTGTTCAGATTGTTCACTACTGGCATATCGAAATACTACTAATTTTTGTATGCTTATTTTGTAGCTTGCAACTTTACTGAATTTGTTTATCAGTTCTAATAGTTTTTTTGGTGGAGTCTTTAAGTTTTTCCAAATATAAGATCATGCCATCTGCAAACGAGGATAATTTGAGTGCTTCCTTTCAAATTTGGATGCCAAGCAGGTATCCTTGTTATGTTCCATATCTTAAAGGAAAGGTTTGCAGTTTTCCCCCATTCAGTATGCTATTAACTCTGAGTCTCCTGTATATGGCTTTTATTATGTTGAGGTACGTTTCTTCTATACCCAGTTTTTTGAGAGTTTTTATCATGAAGGGATGTTGAATTTTATCAAATGCCTTTTCAGCATCAATAAAAATAATCATATGGTTTTTGCCCTTTATTATGTTGATATGATGTATCATATTGATTGATTTGCATTTGTTGAACTATCCTTGCATCCCTGGGATAAATCCTACTGGGTCTTATCGAATAATCTTTTTATTGTGGTATTGAATTTGGTATACCAGTATTTTCTTGAGGATTTTCACATCAATATTTATCAGAGATATTGGCATGCAGTTTTCTTTTTTTAGGGTGTCTTTGTCTGGTTTTGGTATCAGGGTAATACTGGCCTCAGAGAATGAGTTTGAAAGTATTTCCTCCTGCACTATTTTTTTGAATAGTTTGAGTAAGATTGGTATTAGTCTTTAAATGTTTGGTAGAATTCAGCAGTGAAGCCATCAAGCTCCATGCTTTTCTTTACTGGCAGACTTTTTATTGTAGCTTCAATCTCATTACTTGTTGGTCTGTTCAGGTTTTGGGTTTCTTCATGGTTCAATCTTGTTAAGTTTTATGTATCTAAGAATGTATGCATTTCCTCTAGGTTTTCCAATTTATTAGCATATAATTTCTCATAGTAACCACTAAAGATCCTCTTAATTTTTGTTGTGTCAGTTGTAATGTCTCCTTTTTCAGCTCTGATTTTATTCATTTGGGTCTTCTCTCTTTTTTCTTCATTAGTATGTGTAACGATTCATTAATTTTATCTTTTTGAAAAAACAAGCTTTTGTTTTGTTGATTTTTTATATTGTATTCATTTCAAGTTCATTTATTTCTGCTGTGATATTTGTTATTTATTTTCTTCTACTAATTTTGGGATTGGTGTGCTCTTGCTTTTCGATTTCTTTGGAATGCACCATTAGATTATCAATTTGTAGTTTTTTTCTTTCTTGATGTAAGCATGTATATCTATAAACTTCCATCTTAGTACTGGTTTTGCTGGTTTGTTGTTGTTGTATTGGTATGTTGTGTTTTCATTATCATTTGTCTCAATACATTTTTTCAATTTTCTTCTTAATTTCTTCAGAGACCTACTGGTCATTTCATAGCATATTGTTTAATATCCACATGTTTAAATAGTTTCCAAAATTCCTCTAGTTATTAATTTGTAGTTTTATTCCATTGTGGTTAGAGAAGATGCTTGTTATTATTTCCATTTCTTGAATGCTTTAAGACTCATTTTGTGTATAACATATGCTCTATCCTTGAGAAATGAGCCATGTGCTGAGGAGAAGACTGTGTATTCTGCAACTGTTGGATAAAAAGTTCTTTAAATACGTATTAGGTCTATTTGTTCCATAGTGCAGATTAAGTCTGATGTTTCTTTGTTAGATTTCTGTCTGGGAGATCTGTCCAATGCTGAAAGTGTGGTGTTGAAATCTCCAGCTATTATCATATTGATATCTCTCTCTTTAGCTCTAATAATATTTGCTTTACATATCTGGGTGCTCCAGTGTTATGTGCATATATATTTGCAATGATTATATCCTCCTGCTGAATTTTCCCATTTATCATTATGTAACGGTCTTTGTCTCTTCTTATGGTTTTTAATCTTGAAATCTATTTTGCCTGATATAAGTATAGCTACTCCTGCTCTGTTTTGGTTTCCATTCCCATGGAATATCATTTTCCTTCCCTTTATTTTTAGTGAATGTGTGTCTTTATAGGTGAAGTGTGTTTCTGTAGGTAAAAGATCACTGGGTTGTTTTTACATCCATTCAGCCACTCTTTGTTTTTTGTTTGTTTGTTTTGGTTTTTTCTTGTGTTTGTTTGTTTTTTGAGGCAGTCTTCCTCTGTTTCTTGGGCTGTGGTGAAGTGGCACAATCATGACTCACTGCAGCCTCAATGTCCCAGGCTCAAGTGATCCTCCCACCTCAGCCTCATGAGTAGCTGAGACTAAAGGCATGTGCTACCATGACTGGCTAATTTTTTATTTTTTATGGAGATGGAGGTCTCACTCTGTTGCTCAGACTAGTCTTGAACTCCTGATCTCAAGTGATCCTCCCACCTCAGCCTCCCAAAGTCCTGGGACTACAGGCATAAGCCACCATGCCTGGCAAACTATGTGCCTTTTGATTGAAAAGTTTAGTCCATTTACATTAAGTGTTATTGATAAGTAGGGAATTACTCCTGCCATTTTGTTATTTATTTGTTAATTGTTCTGTGATTTTCTCTTTCTTTTTTTCCTTCATTCCTGTCTTCCTTTTAGTTAAGGTGATTTTCTCTGGTGGTATGGCTTAATTTCTTGCTTTTTGTTTTCTGTGTATCCATTGTATGATTTTTGATTTGATGTTACTATGAGGTTTGCAAGTACTATCTTATAATTCATTGTTTTAAACTAATGGCAACTTAACACTGATTGCAGTAAAAAAAAAAAATGGATAAAGAAAACTAATAATAAAAATGCTATACCTTAACTTCATCTTTCTCGCTTTTTAACTTTTTGTTCTTTCTATGTCTTATATTGTCTATTGTCTTGAAAAGTTGTTGTAGTTATTATTTTTGATTGATTAATCACTTAGTCTTTCAACTTAAAGTAAGAGTATTTTACACAATACAATTACAGTGTTATAATATTCTATGTTTTTCTGTGCGCTTACTGTTCCCAGTGAGTTTTGTTACCTTCAGATGATTTTTCCTTGCACCTTAATATCCTTTTTTTTTTCAAACCAAAGACCTCCCTTTAGCACTTCGTATGACAGGTCTGATGTTGATGAAATCCCTCAGCTTTTATTTGTCTGGGAAAGTATTTCTCCTTCATGTTTAAAGAATATTTTCACTGAATATACTATTCTAGGTTAAAAGATTTTTTTCCTTCAACACTTTAAATATGTCATACCACTCTCTCGGCCTGTAAGGTTTTCACTGAAAAGTCTGCTGCCATTGGAGCTCCATTGTATGTTATTTGTTTCTTTTCTTGCTGCTTTTAGGATCCTTTCTTTATCCTTGACCTCTGGGAATTTGATTATTAAATGCCTTGAGGTAGTTTTCTTTGGGTTAAATCTGCTTGGTGTTCTATAAGCTTCTTCCTCTTGTATATTGATACCTTTCTCTAGATTTGGGAAGTTCTCTGTTATTATCCCTTTGAATAAACTTTCTACCCTTATCTCTTTCTCTACTTCATAAGGCCAATGACTCTTAGATTTGCCCTTTTGAGGCTATTTTCTATATCCTGTAGGCATGCTTCATTCCTTTTTATTCCTTTTCTTTTGTCTCTTCTGACTGTGTATTTTCAAATAGCCTGTCTTCAAGCTAATTCTTTCTTCTGCTTGATCAATTCTCTTACTTAGCAACTGTGATGCATTCTTCAGTATGTCAATTGCATTCTTTAGCTCTAGGTTTTCTGCTTGATTCTTTTTAATTATTTCTACCTTTTTGTTAATTGTATAGGATAGAATTCTGAATTCACTCTCTCTGTTATCTTGAATTTCTTTGAGTTTCTTCAAAACAGCTATTTTGAATTCTGTCTGAAAGGTCACATATCTATGTTTCTCCACATATCATTGGTCCCTAGTGCCTTATTTAGTTCATTTGGTGAAATCTTGTTTTCCTGGATGACCTTGATGCTTGTAGATGCTCATCTGTGTCTGGCCATTGAAGAATTAGGTCTTCATTGTAGTCTTCACATTCTGGGCTTGTTTGTTCCTGTCATTATTGAGAAGGCTTTCCAGGTATTCCAAGGGACTTGGGCCCCAAGCCCAGTAATGCTGTCTTACAGACTCATAGAAGTTGCTGCGTTGGTGGTCTTGGATAAGATCTGGAAGAATTCTCTGGACTACCAGGCAGAGACTCTTGTTCTTTTCTCTCACTCTCAAACAAACAGTCTCTCTCTCCATGTGCTGAGCCACCTAGAATTGGGGGTGTGGTGATGCAAGCACCCCTGTGGCTGAGAAACTCAAGTTCCCCTCTGGCTAGGTCTAGTGCAAGTGCTCCCCCAACATGCAGGTACTGGCTGAGTCCAGCATAGCTTTGTTCTCCACTATGACCGGGCAGCACTGAGTTCAACGGAAATTCCTCCAATTGCTATACTCTCCCCACCCAAGTGCACAGGCTCTCTCTCCATACTGCATGGCCTTTCTGGGCATGCTACTGTCACTTGTTTGTCTATTTGTTTAGTGACTGGCTGAATTATTTTGATGAAGTCTAATTCCCCTTAAAGAATGTTGGCTGGGCAAAAGAAGGGAGACACTTCTCTCTGCTGCTCCCATCCAGAGCTTAGCCTGTGCAACAGGTAGCTGGGGTTCAAGATGAGAAATGCTCACATTCATCCCTCTTGGAAAGATATAATACCGCAGCACTGGATTAGAAGCCGAGGGGAGAGGAAACCCCATCTTCCTAGACACACCTGCCCAGAGTTTCTGCCACTCCGAGCAGAAGCAGGAAGGGTGAAAGTAGGCTTATAGATCAAATACCACAAACCTCTGCTGTTCTTACCAAGTTTTGGTGTATTTTCCTGAATAAATGTTTCCTCATTTGCTATATACCCTTAGGACAATTTCCACTGACATTAAATGGTTATTTTAAAATAATTTTCATCAGTTTCACTGTTGAATGTGTCCATGGAACCTCTTATGTTGCCATTCCAGAAATAGAACTTCTTTATTTTTTGAATTCTGTATAACTGCTTTCTCTCAAATATCTATTTAAAGGGATGTTTGTCACATTTGATCTGGAATTTTAAGATTATCAGTCTGTTTTCTATCTCCAATTTGTTCTTCAAAACATTTCAAATATCAGCTTCTGTGAAGTCCTTCTTCCCCCAGATAACCAAGGAGTCTCCCTCCTCTGCTTTCATGATTATCTTTTATTATCCATCTATAACATTACATTGTAATTAATTACTAGCATATGTAACTTTAATTCAAATGTAAGATTCTTGAAGGCAAGCAAAAGATGTCTTATTCTAAAAAAAGTGCTTCAGTAACTAGTAAAGAGTTTGGGATATATGATATTTGTAAAGTTAATCAATAACTGAATTAATTGTATTTTAGTTGTCTAAATAATATATGATAAAGGTCTGAAACAGATCAGCAATTTATCTAGGAAGGTAAAATCATAGCAGTGTTAACCCTCAAACAATGTTGGAGTTAGGGGTACTGACAGCTTACCCAGTCAAAAATTCATGTATAACTTATTACTTTCCCCCAAAACATAACTACTAACAGCCTACTATTGACTGGAAACCTTACTGATAACATAAACAGTTGATTAGCATATATTTTGTATACAATGTACTGTATACTCTACTTTTACAATAAAGAAAACCAGAGAAAAGAAAATGTTATTAAGAAAATTATAAGATAGGCATATCTATTTGCTAGTCATTAAGAGGAAGTGGATCATTATGAAGTTCTTCATCTTTGTTTTTTTTTTTTTTTTTGGTTTTTATTTATTTATTTATTTTTTAAAATTATTTATTTATTATTATTATACTTTAAGTTGTAGGGTACATGTGCATAACGTGCAGGTTTGTTACATATGTATACCTGTGCCATGTTGGTGTGCTGCACCCATCAACTCGTCATTCACATCAGGTATAACTCCCAATGCAATCCCTCCCCCCTCCCCCCTCCCCATGATAGGCCCCGGTGTGTGATGTTCCCCTTCCTGAGTCCAAGTGATCTCATTGTTCAGTTCCCACCTATGAGTGAGAACATGCGGTGTTTGGTCTTCTGTTCTTGTGATAGTTTGCTAAGAATGATGGTTTCCAGCTGCATCCATGTCCCTACAAAGGACACAAACTCATCCTTTTTTATGGCTGCATAGTATTCCATGGTGTATATGTGCCACATTTTCTTAATCCAATCTGTCACTGATGGACATTTGGGTTGATTCCAAGTCTTTGCTATTGTGAATAGTGCTGCAATAAACATACGTGTGCATGTGTCTTTATAGCAGCATGATTTATAATCCTTTGGGTATATACCCAGTAATGGGATGGCTGGGTCATATGGTACATCTAGTTCTAGATCCTTGAGGAATCACCATACTGTTTTCCATAATGGTTGAACTAGTTTACAATCCCACCAACAGTGTAAAAGTGTTCCTATTTCTCCACATCCTCTCCAGCACCTGTTGTTTCCTGACATTTTAATGATCGCCATTCTAACTGGTGTGAGATGGTATCTCATTGTGGTTTTGATTTGCATTTCTCTGATGGCCAGTGATGATGAGCATTTTTTCATGTGTCTGTTGGCTGTGTAAATGTCTTCTTTTGAGAACTGTCTGTTCATATCCTTTGCCCACTTTTTGATGGGGTTGTTTGTTTTTTTCTTGTAAATTTGTTTGAGTTCTTTGTAGGTTCTGGATATTAGCCCTTTGTCAGATGAGTAGATTGCAAAAATTTTCTCCCATTCTGTAGGTTGCCTGTTCACTCTGATGGTAGTTTCTTTTGCTGTGCAGAAGCTCTTTAGTTTAATGAGATCCCATTTGTCAATTTTGGCTTTTGCTGCCGTTGCTTTTGGTGTTTTAGACATGAAGTCTTTGCCCATGCCTATGTCCTGAATGGTACTACCTAGGTTTTCCTCTAGGATTTTTATGGTATGAGGTCTAACATTTAAGTCTCTAATCCATCTTGAATTAATTTTCGTATAAGGAGTAAGGAAAGGATCCAGTTTCAGCTTTCTACTTATGGCTAGCCAATTTTCCCAGCACCATTTATTAAATAGGGAATCCTTTCCCCATTTCTTGTTTCTCTCAGGTTTGTCAAAGATCAGATGGCTGTAGATGTGTGGTATTATTTCTAAGGACTCTGTTCTGTTCCATTGGTCTATATCTCTGTTTTGGTACCAGTACCATGCTGTTTTGGTTACTGTAGCCTTGTAGTATAGTTTGAAGTCAGGTAGCATGATGCCTCCAGCTTTGTTCTTTTGACTTAGGATTGTCTTGGAGATGCGGGCTCTTTTTTGGTTCCATATGAACTTTAAAGCAGTTTTTTCCAATTCTGTGAAGAAAGTCATTGGTAGCTTGATGGGGATGGCATTGAATCTATAAATTACCTTGGGCAGTATGGCCATTTTCATGATATTGATTCTTCCTATCCATGAGCATGGTATGTTCTTCCATTTGTTTGTGTCCTCTTTTATTTCACTGAGCAGTGGTTTGTAGTTCTCCTTGAAGAGGTCCTTTACATCCCTTGTAAGTTGGATTCCTAGGTATTTTATTCTCTTTAAAGCAATTGTGAATGGAAGTTCATTCATGATTTGGCTCTCTGTTTGTCTGTTACTGGTGTATACGAATGCTTGTGATTTTTGCACATTAATTTTGTATCCTGAGACTTTGCTGAAGTTGCTTATCAGCTTAAGGAGATTTTGGGCTGAGACAATGGGGTTTTCTAAATATACAATCATGTCATCTGCAAACAGGGACAATTTGACTTCTTCTTTTCCTAACTGAATACCCTTGATTTCTTTCTCTTGCCTGATTGCCCTAGCCAGAACTTCCAACACTATGTTGAATAGGAGTGGTGAGAGAGGGCATCCCTGTCTTGTGCCAGTTTTCAAAGGGAATTTTTCCAGTTTTTGCCCGTTCAGTATGATATTGGCTGTGGGTTTGTCATAAATAGCTCTTATTATTTTGAGGTACATTCCATCAATACCGAATTCATTGAGCGTTTTTAGCATGAAGGGCTGTTGAATTTTGTCAAAAGCCTTTTCTGCATCTATTGAGATAATCATGTGGTTATTGTCTTTGGTTCTGTTTATATGCTGGATTATGTTTATTGATTTGCAAATGTTGAACCAGCCTTGCATCCCAGGGATGAAGCCCACTTGATCATGGTGGATAAGCTTTTTGATGTGTTGCTGAATCCGGTTTGCCAGTATTTTATTGAGGATTTTTGCATCGATGTTCATCAGGGATATTGGTCTAAAATTCCCTTTTTTTGTTGTGTCTCTGCCAGGCTTTGGTATCAGGATGATGTTGGCCTCATAAAATGAGTTAGGGAGGATTCCCTCTTTTTCTATTGATTGGAATAGTTTCAGAAGGAATGGTACCAACTCCTCCTTGTACCTCTGGTAGAATTCAGCTGTGAATCCATCTGGTCCTGGACTTTTTTTGGTTGGTAGGCTATTAATTATTGCCTCAATTTCAGAGCCTGCTATTGGTCTATTCAGGGATTCAACTTCTTCCTGGTTTAGTCTTGGAAGAGTGTAAGTGTCCAGGAAATTATCCATTTCTTCTAGATTTTCCAATTTATTTGCATAGAGGTGTTTATAGTATTCTCTGATGGTACTTTGTATTTCTGTGGGGTCGGTGGTGATATCCCCTTTATCATTTTTAATTGCATCGATTTGATTCTTCTCTCTTTTCTTCTTTATTAGTCTTGCTAGTGGTCTGTCAATTTTGTTGATCTTTTCAAAAAACCAACTCCTGGATTCATTGATTTTTTGGAGAGATTTTTGTGTCTCTATCTCCTTCAGTTCTGCTCTGATCTTAGTTATTTCTAGCCTTCTGCTAGCTTTCGAATGTGTTTGCTCTTGCTTCTCTAGTTCTTTTAATTGTGATGTTAGAGTGTCAATTTTAGATCTTTCCTGCTTTCTCTTGTGGGCATTTAGTGCTATAAATTCCCCTCTACACACTGCTTTAAATGTGTCCCAGAGATTCTGGTATGTTGTATCTTTGTTCTCATTGGTTTCAAAGAACATCTTTATTTCTGCCTTCATTTCGTTATGTACCCAGTAGTCATTCAGGAGCAGGTTGTTCAGTTTCCATGTAGTTGAGGGGTTTTGATTGAGTTTCTTAGTCCTGAGTTCTAGTTTGATTGCACTGTGGTCTGAGAGACAGTTTGTTATAATTTCTGTTCTTGTACATTTGCTGAGGAGTGCTTTACTTCCAATTACGTGGTCGTTTTGGAGTAAGTACGATGTGGTGCTGAGAAGAATGTATATTCTGTTGATTTGGGGTGGAGAGTTCTATAGATGTCTATTAGGTCTGCTTGCTGCAGAGATGAGTTCAATTCCTGGATATCCTTGTTAACTTTCAGTCTCGTTGATCTGTCTAATGTTGACAGTGGAGTGTTGAAGTCTCCCATTATTATTGTATGGGAATCTAAGTCTCTTTGTAAGTCTCTAAGGACTTGCTTTATGAATCTGGGTGCTCCTGTATTGGGTGCATATATATTTAGGATAGTTAGCTCTTCCTGTTGAATTGATCCCTTTACCATTATGTAATGGCCGTCTCTGTCTCTTTTGATCTTTGATGGTTTAAAGTCTGTTTTATCAGAGACTAGGATTGCAACCCCCGCTTTTTTTTGTTCTCCATTTGCTTGGTAAATCTTCCTCCATCCCTTTATTTTGAGCCTATGTATGTCTCTGCGTGTGAGATGGGTCTCCTGAATACAGCAGACTGATGGGTCTTGACTCTTTATCCAGTTTGCCAGTCTGTGTCTTTTAATTGGAGCATTTAGTCCATTTACATTTAAGGTTAAGATTGTTATGTGTGAACTTGATCCTGCCATTATGATATTAACTGGTTATTTTGCTCGTTAGTTGATGCAGTTTCTTCCTAGCCTCGATGGTCTTTACATTTTGGCATGTTTTTGCAATGGCTGGTACCGGTTGTTCCTTTCCATGTTTAGTGCTTCCTTCAGGGTCTCTTGTAAGGCAGGCCTAGTGGTGACAAAATCTCTAAGCATTTGCTTATCTGTAAAGGATTTTATTTCTCCTTCACTTATGAAACTTAGTTTGGCTGGATATGAAATTCTGGGTTGAAAATTCTTTTCTTTAAGAATGTTGAATATTGGCCCCCACTCTCTTCTGGCTTGGAGAGTTTCTGCCAAGAGGTCTGCTGTTAGTCTGATGGGCTTCCCTTTGTGGGTAACCCGACCTTTCTCTCTGGCTGCCCTTAAGATTTTTTCCTTCATTTCAACTTTGGTGAATCTGGCAATTATGTGTCTTGGAGTTGCTCTTCTCGAGGAGTATCTTTGTGGCGTTCTCTGTATTTCCTGGATTTGAATGTTGGCCTGCCCTACTAGGTTGGGGAAGTTCTCCTGGATGATATCCTGAAGAGTGTTTTCCAACTTGGTTCCATTTTCCCCCTCACTTTCAGGCACCCCAATCAGACGTAGATTTGGTCTTTTTACGTAATCCCATACTTCTTGCAGGCTTTGTTCATTTCTTTTTCTTCTTTTTTCTTTTGGTTTCTCTTCTCGCTTCATTTCATTCATTTGATCCTCAATCGCTGACACTCTTTCTTCCAGTTGATCGAGTCAGTTACTGAAGCTTGTGCATTTGTCACGTATTTCTCGTGTCATGGTTTTCATCTCTTTCATTTCGTTTATGACCTTCTCTGCATTAATTACTCTAGCCATCAATTCTTCCACTTTTTTTTCAAGATTTTTAGTTTCTTTGCGCTGGGTACGTAATTCCTCCTTTAGCTCTGAGAAATTTGATGGACTGAAGCCTTCTTCTCTCATCTCGTCAAAGTCATTCTCCGTCCAGCTTTGATCCGTTGCTGGCGATGAGCTGCGCTCCTTTGCCGGGGGAGATGCGCTCTTATTTTTTGAATTTCCAGCTTTTCTGCCCTGCTTTTTCCCCATCTTTGTGGTTTTATCTGTCTCTGGTCTTTGATGATGGTGATGTACTGATGGGGTTTTGGTGTAGGTGTCCTTCCTGTTTGATAGTTTTCCTTCTAACAGTCAGGACCCTCAGCTGTAGGTCTGTTGGAGATTGCTTGAGGTCCACTCCAGACCCTGTTTGCCTGGGTATCAGCAGCAGAGGCTGCAGAAGATAGAATATTTCTGAACAGCGAGTGTACCTGTCTGATTCTTGCTTTGGAAGCTTCCTCTCAGGGGTGTACTCCACCCTGTGAGGTGTGGGGTGTCAGACTGCCCCTAGTGGGGGATGTCTCCCAGTTAGGCTACTCAGGGGTCAGGGACCCACTTGAGCAGGGAGTCTGTCCCTTCTCAGATCTCAACCTCCGTGTTGGGAGATCCACTGCTCTCTTCAAAGCTGTCAGACAGAGTCGTTTGCGTCTGCAGAGGTTTCGGCTGTGTTTGTTATTGCCCTGTCCCCAGAGGTGGAGTCTACAGAGACAGGCAGGTTTCCTTGAGCTGCTGTGAGCTCCACCCAGTTCGAGCTTCCCAGCAGCTTTGTTTACCTACTTAAGCCTCAGCAATGGCAGGCGCCCCTCCCCCAGCCTCACTGCTGCCTTGCCGGTAGATCACAGACTGCTGTGCTAGCAATGAGGGAGGCTCCGTGGGTGTGGGACCCTCCCGGCCAGGTGTGGGATATGATCTCCTGGTGTGCCTGTTTGCTTAAAGCGCAGTATTGGGGTGGGAGTTACCCGATTTTCCAGGTGTTGTGTGTCTCAGTTCCCCTGGCTAGGAAAAGGGATTCCCTTCCCCCTTGCACTTCCCAGGTGAGTCGATGCCTCGCCCTGCTTCAGCTCTCGCTGGCCGGGCTGCAGCAGCTGACCAGCACCGATCGTCCGGCACTCCCCAGTGAGATGAACCCAGTACCTCAGTTGAAAATGCAGAAATCACCGGTCTTCTGTGTTGCTCGCCCTGGGAGTTGGAGACTGGAGCTGTTCCTATTCGGCCATCTTGCTCCGCCCCCCTTTTCTCAGTTTTATTGCTTTTGGCAGACACTGATATCCAAATTTCTAAACAATACTTAGTCTTGCTTCTCTTTCTCATTTTAAAGATAAATAAGGCAGCATACATTTTTCCCGATTAATGTTAATTCCTTAACTTCCTTTTTTTAATTTAAACTTTTTTAAAGCAAAAATTCCAACACCTAAAGTAAATAGAATATCCCTTACCCAGATTCAGTAATTATCAACACTCTACAACTTTAGTTTCATTTATACTTTCACTACTTCTTACTCCCAGTGGACTATATGTGATTACGTTTTAAAGCAGATTTCCTCCTCATCTAATAAACAGAAGCTATTAACTGTTTAGTATTCTGCTTATCTTATCCTAGTGTATTCATTTGTGGTGTTTCAATTTCCCAATTTTTCAGTAAATTACCAAGTTGCAAAGAATATCCCCAGGGTGCTATTTTTTCTGACTCTGGATTAGGTAACATTGCAATAATTTTAGAAAGGCTCTCTCTTAATGATTCCTTAATGATTCCTATCTAGGGTTTCATAGCTCTTCTCTTTAGAAAGGGATTCACATCAGTCAGAGTTCTTGGTTGCAGACATCAGAACTTACTATGGCTGGTTAGGCAGAAAATATATCTAACATATATTATTAGCTGTCTCAATAGAACTTCTTGGAGGACCAGACCCAGCCTCAAAGATATGTGGGAAGGCACAACACCAAAATGATGCTGCAGGATGGGTCCAGAAAGGATGCCACCATTGTGCCCACTGGGCACAGACACCACAAATTGTCCCATTGATCCTGGACAATGGATGCTGAACTGCTGCCATCACTGCCCCTGAAAGCCATTGCTTCTGCCATCATTTTCTTTAGAGATTAGTGAGACTCCACAGTGTTTAGAGACTCCAGTGTTTAGAGACTCCACAGTGTCTGTTTCCTCATATTTGTCTCTTTTAAACTCATGTGAGTGCACCTCATTGGCTGAGTCTAATACAAATATTTACACCCTAACTTCAAGGAAGGCTGGGAAAGTGAGTTTGGGACTCCTATGTTGGGAAAGCAAAGTTCATAAGGCAAACCATTCCTCAAACTCAGGTGTTCCAAAGTCTGGAAGGCTGCAAATTATGACGTGTTTATTAACATATCTTTAAATCTAAAATGATCTTTGAAGGAATTCCTAGACTGTATGAAAGGGAAAGCACAGCTGACATTTTTACCTCCATACTATGAACAATTTGTTCATTTCTTCTAAGGTTAAAAAAATTGCAATCCTTTTTTTTTTTTTTTTAGACAGAGTTTCACTCTCGTAGCCCAGGCTGGAGTGCAATGGTGCGATCTCGGCTCACTGCAACCATCACCTCCCCGGTTCAAGTGATTCTCCTGCCTCAGCCTCCTGAGTAGCTGGGATTACAGGTGCAGGCCACCCTGCTCAGCTAATTTTTGTATTTTTAGTAGAGACCGGGTTTCACCATATTGGCCAAGATGTTCTCGATCTCCTGACCTTGTGATCTGCCCGCCTCATCCTCCAAAAGTGCTGGGATTACAGGCGTGAGCCACCGTGCCTGGCCAAAAATTGCAATTGTTTTAGTTTTGTTGTTGTTGTTGTTCATCTATACTATTTTATCTTGCTTTAATATCTTTTATCTTCTAGATCCTCTCTAAAACCTTCAAACTTCTCAATCATCTTAGAGGTCTTCCCCATGTAATAGCATTCCCTCTTCTTCTCAGCCTCCCCTGGTCTACCACCTTGTAGTTTTTCCTTTTCTTTTTTCCTTTTTTTTTATTTTACTTTAAGTTCTGGGATACATGTGCAGAACACGCAGGTTTATTACATAGGTATACATGTGCCATGGTGGTTTGCTGCACCTATCAATCCGTCATCTAGGTTTTAAGCCCCACATGCATTAGGTGTTTGTCCTAATGCTCTCCCTCCCCTTGCCCTTCCCCCCTACCCCCTGACAGGCCCCGGTGTGTGATGTTCCCCTACCTGTGTCCATGTGTTCTCATTGTTCAACTCCCACTTATGAGTGAGAGCATGCGTACCACCTTAAAGTCTTTCTAAAACAGTTCTATTCTAAGCCATTCTTTGATGCAATATTTTCTTTGCTCTACAATTTTCTCTCATTTAAAAAATATTTTTCTAAGGCATATATGCTTCCCTTGATGAAGAAGGATGCATCTCAGATGCTACAAAAAGATGATGTTAACTGATATACACTAACTCACTCTGCAGTAATTTTACAATTGTGGGCATGTTATTTTTACTAAGCAAGCATAGTGAGCCATCTACTTTCTATTTAAAAAGAAGGAAAAAAAAGGCAGACTAAGGAGATAAGACATTCACTCTTGTAGACTTATAAAAATATTGCAGAACATTTGTAATTTATATCAAACCTCTTTAGTTTGCCCTACACTATGCCTTATGTCCCTTTATGCTGCTTACTGAATGAATACACTCTTTCAAATGAAATTTGGATAATAATTTTAATTTCAAATGATAGACAAAGATCACTTTACCATATGTGAAGAAATACCGAAATGTGTTTATTAAACATTATCAGGAACAATAAAATAAATATACCAAAAGGTCACTCTAGAAAATGATTTTGTGAATAAAATAACATGGCAGGCTTCCCCTGAGAGATATAAACCATGAAACCACCACAAAAAGATTTCTCTCTCAGTTGATTTTCTTCTCTGTATCACTAAAATACCAAACTCAGCTACTTACATAATAATCAGTGTAACAGTCATTTTAAATGTTTGAATTATCCTCCACTTACCTTAAGAAACATAATTTAATAGGCAATTCAGTGAAAATATACTATTGAAATGTTTGGACTAAAATAAGCCATGAGCTAAAGTCTTGTTTTATACTGTTTAGATTTTTTGGGAGGAGGGGATGGGGTCTTTGTTTTTCATCAGTGAATGCAAATGAAACATTTAGGAGACAGAGGTCAAACGAAATGTCAATGTGAAATGTGAATAAGACCAACTTTATTCTGACTAGTAAGCTTCTGAACTTTACTAAAACAGTTTCGTGATAGTAAAGGATTTGAATATTTTGCAGTTTTTATTGCTAGTTTGAGAAAAATTATTAAAATATAATGCCTTTCCATAAAAATGTTACACTGAAAAGGCTTATTCTGAAACAAACAAAAAATGAGACTTACAATCTCCAATAAACAGCGAGGGAGGTAAAAGAAAAAAAAAAGCAAGAAGAATTTAAAATAAAGAGACAGTTTGTATTAGTTCTGTATTGTTGTGGAACAAATTGTCACAAATTTAGCAGCTTAAAACAATACTTATTTATTATATTACAGCTTCCATAAGTCAGGATTCCAGTCACAGCTTAGCTGGATCCTCTCAGAAGGCTACAATCCAGATGTCAGCCAGACTGAGTTCTCATCAGAGGCTCGACTAGGAGAGGATCTGCTTCCAAGTTCCCTCAGGTTGTTGGAAGGATTTGTTTTCTTGTGGCTAAGCTCACAGCAGCTTTCTTCTTCAAGGGCATCAGGAGAGTGGAGAGCAAATCTACTCAGAGACTTCTATACAATTCATAAGGGTCATCACATGAGAGACATACCATCATCTTTGCCATATTCTGTTGGTTACAAACAAGTCACCAGTTCCACCTGCACTCAATGGGAGGAGATTATACAGGGTGTGAACATGGGGGCCGTCTTAGAATTCTACCCACTTCACAGTTGAAACAGTATTTCCTTTTTTTTTTTTTTTTTTTTTTTTGAGACGGAGTCTTGCTCCGTCACCCAGGCTGGAGTGCAGTGGCCGGATCTCCACTCACTGCAAGCTCCACCTCCCGGGTTTACGCCATTCTCCTGCCTCAGCCTCCCGTGTAGCTGGGACTACAGGCGCCCGCCACCGTGCCCGGCTAATTTTTGTACTTTTAGTAGAGACGGCGTTTCACCGTGTTAGTCAGGATGGTCTTGATCTCCTGACCTCGTGATCCGCCCGTCTCGGCCTCCCAAAGTGCTGGGATTACAGGCGTGAGCCACTGCGCCCGGCCGAAACAGTATTTCTTAAAATGCCAATGAAATCCAAGATAGAGAGTTTATCTTGGATACCCTTTAAGCACCTTTTGATTAACATACCTGTTGGACTTTACAACTATAAGATTAGTAAGCACAAGATTCCCCAGTATTTCAAGGATTTAAAGGGAACATGGTAAAAAGGTACTCTTTGCTATGCAAAATCTAACAGGGCACACAGCATTACTGTGGCCCTGGCCAGTTTGCAGCTCTGGCCAAACGAGGGCTGCTGAGTCCATCCCTGTCCACTGTGGATAGGGACACACCTGAATACATCATGCACAGCAATCCTGTTTGTGGCACCACTGACGAATTACCCCTACTCAAGTGAACAGGCATTGAGACCCTAAGGGGACCACAGGGTCTGGTTCATTCACCACAAGCACAATCTTCCTTGAATGTTAGCAATGAGTTTAGTCGTCTCATTAGGAGACTTGAACAGAAGTGAAGGTAAACACTCTTCATGTCAGAAAAAAATATAATGAGGTAGGTGGTAAGATATGTAAATAAAGGGCTACAGTTCTTTGCTTTTTTAAAGCATACCTGTGCTACTTGTCTGAAGTAAAAAAAAAAAAAAAAAACCAAGGAAATGATTTACAATAAAATCAATGTACACTATTGAATATAACAGGATTCTTGGCTAATCCTACATATATAACTTCTTGTGATTGCTTTTAAAATAAAAATTAAAACATACTCAATATTTTACAAAAAAAAAAAAAAAACCTGTGCATTATTCTGTATGCAGCAGCATCTTTTGCATGTGTTCATGTATATAAACAGGATTATGGGTTATGATGTGGGAATTGAGGATAAACTACATTTTATATTTTTTCATATTGTGGAAAGAAGAAATAACCTATACTCCTGTGTTAGCTGGATTTTCTGAGAAGCAGATGCTGAAATTGAATTAGAAGGGCAAAAGGTATATTGGGAAGTAACACTTGTGAGGACGCAGGATTTGGCAAAGAATTTTGTGTCTGCACAATTCTACGTGACCCACAAAAGTCATAGATCTGGTCTTTAATTTTTTTAACAGAATCAAGAAGCTCTATGGTTTTATAGTATCTGGCTCTTGCTTATAATGACTAGAACTATCTTACAGAACCTCAGGGGCTTAGGCAAATTCTCAGAGGTTGTCTATGCCAACCTTTCATTGTTAGACAGGGATGCATCAAATCACCCTGAGTGTGGGGAACAGTTCCACCTTTGAGATGGCCCAGGTAAGTGGTTTTACACAATCCTTTGTTCAGCTGTTTCAGTAAGAGGTTGGAGACATTGGAATCTTTCTAACTAAATCTTCCAGGTCTACTTCAGATTAAGAGTAGGATAGTATTCTCTGGTGGCTCCTTTCTTTTTGCTAGTCCCTCACATGTTGGAGTTCACTAATATCTTCTTCTCTTCCTTCTTATGAGTCTCCCCAAGAACTCATTCAGTTATGCCTCTATAGAAGTGGTTCTCAACCAGGAGCTGTTTTGCCACCCAGGGGACATTTGGCAATGTCTGAAGACATTTTTGGTTGTCATGACTGGAGAATTGGTACCAGCATCTAGAGGAGAAAGCCCAGGGAAGCTGCTAAACATCCTACAATGTACAAGACAGTCCCCCACAACAAAGAATCATTCAACCCATAATGTCAATAGTGCTAAGTTTGAGAAATCCTGCTGTATAGAGACAACTCCCATAATGCAGCCCTTTTAAGGAAGAAGAGGAGGAACAGGAAATTTGAAGTGGATAAAGTGTGAAATATCCCTGTGGGCAGTGGGAAAGTAGTTTTGAGAGAGAAATGTAAGATTTTCTGTAAGACTGCCAGGCGGTATCAAATGCCCATTTGGGGTTGGTATTCATCAACTTATAAGCATACCGATTTATCTGGTAGTGTAATTCCCTAGCAAAGTTTAGCTGCGTGGGTATGGCACAAAGTGGGCAAATGTTTGAAAATTTCCAGTGCTTACCATTTGGAGTAAGGGAGAGAGAAGCAAAGGAGATAACAGAATTTCCAAGAGAATGTATATGAATTTATATAATGATGAACTGAGGGAGCTAAGCTGGACAAGAAGTGAAGTCAGAATCAATTGTATCAAAGTGGAAGAGTCAATAATCAATCAGGCTGAAAAGTGGTAATCTATGTGTGAGATTTTGGGAAGGTAGCATGTGCCCAAATATGCATTCATCAAGAACAACAAAATTTGATAATGTAGATGAGTTACTTTGGGAAGACCTTGTCGATTTGTCAAGTTTCTTGTTGAAATACATATTCTTGAAAAGGGGGGGAAAAAAAACTATGTTCTTTTCAGTTAGCACCTTAGCTTATAGCTAGCTGTAATTGAAATCTAATAAGCAATAGGACCCTGAACATGGGCCTAGGAAGCAGGCCAATTCAAACAAAGACCCATTTGCCAAAAAATCTACTCAACTTGCAGAATGGCCAGCATGATAAATTGCCAATTGTATTATCATTGAGTCGCCAAACATTGTTTCTGTTTACCAGTATAAAATTTGTAGCAATCTATGCTGAATGAGACAGTTCACCAGCCACTGAAGTTTTTTTTAATGTTTTATTTTAGTTAGTATAGTTCAGCTTAGGTTTCATTTTTAATTTGCTGCAGCCATTTTACCATAGCATTTTTGCAATGGATTTTTCAGTTCAACTCAGTTGAACCTTATTTTCTGTGTGATTCACATTTTAGACATCAAGTACTCTTCAACTGCCTATTGGGAGACAATTTCCACAGCTCTCTCATGTTTCTGCACATCTTGTAAGCAAGACAAGACTCTCTTATCTTCTGAACTATATTTTCAAGAATACTCATATAGTGAACAGTGTCTTCTTCCTGAGTGAAGGGCATAAATGCTTACTTTCCATTTTAAAAGATTCAAATTCCCTAAGCTCGGAATTCTTCTGTGATGCAATGCATTGTGTGTGCAGGTATCACCTGGCATTCTTCCCATTACCCGATGGGTATTGGAGCTCAGGGAACCTTCATAGAAATTCTGATAGTCTAGCTACTACTATTTCTATGAGTAATAAATTGTTTCTGACCCAGAAGTCTTGTGTCTTCTACTGGCACCCATGAAACTATGAGGCTAAATTGTTAGATTACAAGTGGGGTAAAATCTTGGACGCTTCCCAGTTCTTGACACTGACCAAAATACATGCATATTCTTTTTATCAAGTCGGTTTGAAAAAAATCTATGAATTAAAAAATTAAAAAATTCTAAGGACTGAGTTTGTAATATATTGGATGGACAAAATCCTCTACCTTGGTTCTGAAATTCTTGATAGTTGAGATATGTGTAACATTTGTAATTTGAAATACACAAGTAATTCTCTATTTAAAAGGTCATATATCCAAAGTATTGAAAAATCTAGAATACATTAAACTTTAGCTATCCATGGTGAAAGGCAGTGGCAAAACAGCTGCAGAAAAGCTGAAACTAGATTCAATTAAATCTTTGTGCCAAAACCAAGTGCTCAAAAATCTCCCAAAGCTGTTAAAACTATACAGCTTATTTGCTGTAAATTTTGTAAATGGTTAAATAAAACAAGTTTTGAAGTAATTTGGCAAATTGACAAATTTTTCACTCATTGATTTGTTGTAGCTAAAGAGGGATGATGGGGAGTGGAGAAGGGTTCTGAGAACTTGGGAAGGATATAAAAATGGAGGTATGTGGGGCAAATGCCCCCAACTACATGTCTTAATCAAGAACACCAGCCTATGGTCAAGGGAATTTTCATATACAGATGACAGCTAGTCTCACTTGATCTTTCTGCATTAAAGCTGTTACAAAACAACTTCTTTATCAAACAAACACAATCACATTTAGTAGTGGCTCTAGTTAAGACCTGAGGCTATACTGACCTGGGTTAGAGACCTGGCTTTTCCATTTTTACTTAATCTCTCTAAGCCTCAATTTCTCTGTTTTAAAAGTGCAGGTAATCATAGCATGTGTTTCCCAAGGATGTCGTAAAGATTAGTGTCAGAATGGCTGAGTGGTATAAGGCACCAGACCCAAGGATGTTGTAAGGATTAATTGAAATATCCACTTAAATTGCTTAGCATGATACCTGCTATGTAGAAAGTGCTTAATAACCTTAACAATATGTATCATTAAGAAATTTTCTTGGAATGGGAATTTCAAACCACTTTATCAAATATACTTACTTCCTCACTTACTTTTGTGGTTTGGTAGCTTTTTCTTTATACATTTAGGAGGTGGGGAAGCACAAAGATATAGCCCTTTCTTTTTTTTTTCTTTGAGACGGAGTCTCACTCTGTCACCCAGGCTGGAGTGCAGTGGAGCGATCTCGGCTCACTGCAACCTCCGCCTCCCGGGTTCAAGCTATTCTCCTGCTTCAGCTTCCTGAGTAGCTGGGACTACAGGTGCATGCCACCATGCCCAGCTAATTTTTGTATTTTTAGTAGAGATGGGGTTTCACCATGTTGGCCAGGATGGTCTCGATCTCCTGACCTTGTGATCCACCCACCTCGGCCTCCCAAAGTGCTAGGATTACAGGCGTGAGCCACCACACCTAGCCAGATATAGCACTTTCTAAAAGGTCTATAAATCTTTCTAAAGATTAATATTGAGTGGGATCAGTGTGTTTTAGGGAATCCAGATATTGCACACCACTTTGCAAATGTTTAGATTTTGGCAGAACAACAAATGGACTTTGCAAAGACTCTATCTTTTAATTATTATACCTCTATTTATTAAAAAGAAATTAAGCCAGGCACAGTGGCTCACGCCTGTAATCCCAGCACTTTGGGAGGCCGAGGCGGGTGGATCAGCTGAGGTCAGGAGTTCAAGACCAGCCTGGCCAACATGTTGAGACCACATCTCTACTACAAATTCAAAAATTAGCCGGGCGTGGTGGTGGGCACCTGCAATCCCAGCTACTCGGGAGGCTGAGGCAGGAGAATCACTTGAACCCGGGAGGCAGAGGTCGCAGTGAGCCAAGATTGCGCCATTGCACCCCAGCCTTGGCGGCAAAAGCGAAACTCCATCTCAAAAACAAAAACAAAATAACACAAGAGAGAGAGAGAAATGAATCCATGTGGTATTTTTAAATTCCATTTGCACTTAATAAAAATCTGATGCTGTGGAAAGTATTTGATGTTCAAGCAGTAATTACCTCCCACCTTCTTTATGCTACTCTTCTTTTTTATTTTTGGAAGTTGAATTAGTTGGCAATTAATGTTCACCTAAAATAAGTCTGTATTACTTTGAACACTAAGTGCTGCAAAGACAGGTAAATAACATGACTCAGGATCCCTGGAGGTAGAAGTGTTGTCTTTATTGTCATCTTTGTCAAATAGACAACACTTTGAAGGGAAAAAAAGGTCCTGTGGTGAATCCTGCTATCTTCTCCCAGCTGGAAACTGGTGGAAATTGAGGCAGGTCCAGGTGCTATTATTACTATTTCAATTACTACTATTAGTGGGTATAATTAATTGAGTACTTATTATATGATAGGCACCTAACATATTTAGTTACAATTGAATCCTCACAACAAGCCTATGATATACGCATTTTCACCACCTCTTTGCTGATGAGGAAGTAGGCTCAGGGAGTTTAATTTGCTCAGGATTGCCCAGCTTGTGCATGACAGACCAGATTTGGGACATAGAACCATGAGTTCATTACTTTGTGATTCAGTTGAGCCTAAAACAACCTTAGTCTTAGATCATCAGCATTCTGTGTAACCCCCAGGAGTGGCCTGAGTCAAAGCGGGACTTAGGGGGAAAAAAAAAGTAAAGGATTAGAGGAGAGGAAGGATAGCAAGTAACCCAACATCAAGCATCTTCTTCCAGGCCCAACATTATTTCAAAATTTTGGTTATAGATAGTTGCTGCTGCTAGCAAACCTGTAATCCAATGGGTAGAAAAAATGAGGGTCCTCCTAAGTTCTACCACTAAGGGCTCTATTGATGGACTATGAAGACCCAAAAAGTGTTTCCTGGGTCTTGTCTCTAAGACTATCCATTTTTAAATGAATTTACAGATACTCAGGAAGGCACACATTATGTAAGCTGAAATTCATTTCAACTATGAGTGACAGAAAACCCCTAATGAGCAGCAGCTTAAACACACAGTGTTTACTCCCTCAAACAAAATGTCTGCCTGATATGTAGCTGGTGTGAGGCTCCATGGTGTCAGGGTCCCAGGTTTCTTTTATCTGTGACTTTGTCATCTTTATCCCATGAACCCTGATGACTGCTTGAGCTTCTTATGGTCTAAAATGGTTTCTTGAGCTTCCTATCCCCATCCAGTCAGCAAACAAACGACCGAACAAACAAAAAACAAATAAACAACCACAAAAAGGAATAACTGAAGCTCTTGCTTGTATTTTAAGAATACTTCCTGGAAGTTGCACATACCAATTCTGTTTGCATTCTTTTGGCCACAACTTACCTACCTGGCCATGCCTAGCTTCAAGAGAAGATGAGAGCTGTAGTCATTATTTTGTGTAGTTGTATGTCCAGATGGAAATCAGGGGAGCTATCACAAAAAAAAAAAAAAAGCACAAAACAGATATTGGGGACAACTCATCTTCTTTGCCTCATATACTGAAATTAAGCCAGATTGGTCTGTTTGTTTTTGAAAGAAAGTAAAAGAACACTATTAATAAGAGAGACCTTGGTATTGTCCAATGAACCTTCTCTGTTTTTGTGGATGAGACTCATGTTGTCTGAATTCAAGTTCAGATATCATCCATTCCTTGAGCTTGTATGCATGATACTACACACTACAACCTAGCACAGAGAGGAGGAGAAGACAAGAAATGAGGACTTAGGTGTTATTTAGTATTTATTTGTAACAGTAGTTTTAAAAATGCTGTCTTGACACAGTTTTGAGGCCCTGGAAATAACATTTTAAAGTAAAAATTTTAAAGTTTAAAGAAGAGCTTTGCCACTTAAATGGGGGAGCTTTGTCTGGAAAATACATGGAGTTGAAACATTTCATCCTTGGAAGGATTATATTATGATAAACAATTGTATATAAATCTGTGGTTTAGAGGGATGTGAACCGGCAGTTCATTCAGTGCCCTCATTTAAGAGGCCAAGATCCTGACTCAGAGGAAGCGTCCTTTGCCCAGAGTTTCTTAGCTAATCTGACCAAATGTTGGGAAAAATATCTCACCTAACCCACTATTCCTTAATTATGGATTTTTGTGAAAAACAATAGAACATGTTAATGAATAATTTATATTAGTTTGATCTATTACAATTTTTTAGCTTTAAATTACAGTTTTCTTATAATGATGAAGTGTTTTAGAATCCTTTGAATCCAAGTATTTACTTGTTTCCTAAATGAAACATTTGTACAACAGTTGATGTTTTACTTATGAAATATCCTTCTCTCCCCAAGAAAATTAAAACTTTTTCTCTCTATTTAAAAGCTAAGAAATGATGTTTAAAGGGAAAACGAAATTACTTTCCTTTAGCTTCTTTCTAAGGTAAAACAACTTTTTACTCTGTTATTGTGGTAATGGACAGAAAATTACATACAAAAATATTCTGAGAGAGCGTTCTCCCAGTTGGTTTTAAATCACTGTGCTACCTGAAAGGTTTTTAGATTTTATAGGAACTATTTTGTCCACCAGCATTAATGTGACACAGTATAGTTATGAAAATATATTGAAGGACAAGAAGTGGACACAAAGTGATTTTTGTAACCTGGGCAGTTAATGAAAGTGCCAACGTTTCCTAGGAAGGGACAGCAAGAATATTCTGCCCTGTAGTTAAAATACCGGCTGGCTCTTAATGTCTTCATGCTTAATCGTAATCACTTTATTGCACTGTGATGTTTTTACATGAATATGTTGAAATGGAAGTCTACCGTATTACTTTCTAAAATGTTTTCTGTATGCCAATAAACTGAAAATACGGATCAACAACAACAACAATGACAAAATGCTGTCTTGACACAGTTTTGAGGCCCTATGTAGGGGTTAGTCAGTTCTTATTGAGCAATCGGCTAAGCCCATATCCCCAACTACCTCCCTTATGAGAGTCTCACCCTCCTGGCCACCATACACATTTCCTAATTGCTCTAAGGCCAGGTATCAGATAACCAGAGACAGCTCCTATACTCTGGAGCCCACCGAAAGTGTTCAAATTAGTCAATCCTAAGCCTGCTTATCCTGCCTCATCCATTCCTTCCTGCAGAAACCACAATAAAGACACTTGTCCACAGTTCTTCCCTCTTCCTTTGCCTCATGACCAACCTAGGTGCTTCCCCTGAGTGGCCCTGTGTGGCATGTTGTGGTCTTCCCAGGGAACTGTCAGTATAAGAAACTGTAAAACTCTTTCTGGTTTCTCTCTGTTGCTCTGCATCTGGCCTCACCATAATTCATCAAGGAATATAACTAAAACAGTATTAAATGATACTGAGTCGGAAGAATAACAATTTGTATTTAATATAAATGCTTTTCCAGCCATAATCTTTGAGGCACAAATGAAATAATGGATGCAACTTTAAAGAATGACAATTCCTTGTAAACGTAGGGTATTATAGTTGACTTTTAAACAACATGAGTTTGAACTGTATGGCTCAACTTATACATGAATTTTTCTCAGTAAATATATTTGAAAATGTTTTAGAGATGTATGACAATTTGAAAAAAACTCGAAGATGAATCTTGTAGCCTAGAAATATCTAAAATATTTTCTAAAAGTTAGGTATGTCATGAATGCATAAAATATATGTAGACACTAGTCCATTTTATCATTTACTACCATAAAGTGTACATGAATCTGTTATAAAAGTTAAAGTTTGTTAAAATTTACACACACAAACACTTATGACTGCACATGAGAGAAATGTAAACAAATGTAAAGATGCAATATTAAATCATAATTGCATAAAATTAACTGTAGTACCTACTTTACTACTGTAATCATTTCATAGCCACCTATTGTTGCTACTGTGGTGAGCTCAAGTGTTGAGTATTCACTTAAAACACCATTTAGTGCTAATTATCTCCACAGGAGCAGTTCATCTCTCTAGTAAATTGCGTATAACAGTAAAAAGTGATCTCTCACATTTCTTGTGTATTTTTCATCATGTTTAGTGCAACACTGTAAACTTTGAGTAACATCATGAGAGCTATACAAAGTGCCACTAGTGATGCTGGAAGTGCTCCCAAGAGACTTAGAAAAGTCATGACATTATAAGAAAAAGTTGATTTGCTTGATATATACCATAGACTGAGATCTGCAGCTGCAAGTTTCCCACCATTTCAAATCAATCCACTGTAAAGACCATTATATAAAAAGAAAAGAAAATTTGTGAAGCTGTCACTGCAGCTATACCAGCAGGCACAAAAACCTTGCACTTTTTGTGAAATATCTTTTTATCTCATATTGAAAAATGCAGCTTTTATGTGTGTGCAGGATTGCTGTAAGAAAGGCATACCTATAGACTTTGAGATTAAATTTAATTTAAGATTTGAGAAAAAGCAAAGTCATTATATGACAGTTTAAAGCAAAATGAAGATGAAAGATCTAAAACTGGAGAATTTAATGTCAGCAAAAGATGGTTTGATAATTTTAGAAAGAGATTTGGCTTTAAAAATGTCAAGATAATAGGAGAAGCAGCTTTTGCCAACCAAGAGGCAGAAGATAAGCTGCCAGACACCATTCAGAAAATTGTTAAAGAGAAAGGGTATCTCCCTGAACAGGTTTTTAATGCAGACAAAAGAGCCATATTCTATTTTGAAAAAGTGCCACAAAGGACATTTATTTTGCAAAGGCAGTTGGGTTTATGATCAGGACTTCCTTTGTCTATAAAGCCGCTAACCTCTGAGCCTTGAAAGGAAAGGTAAACACCAGTTGCCAGTATTTCAGCTGTACAACAAGAAAGCCTGGACAATGAGAACACTTTTTCTGGACTGGTTGCATCTATGCTTCATCTTTGAAGTCAGCAAGTATCTTGCCATTAAGCGATTGTCTTTTAAAGTTCTTTTGATATTGGACAATGCTCCTGGCCACTCAAAACCACATGAGTTCAACACCTAAGGTGTCTAAGTGGTCTGCTTGCCTGAAAACACAACGTCTCTAATTCAGCCTCTAGATCAGAAGTTATAAGGGTCTTTAAGCTTCATTACACATGGTTCTCTATGGAAAGGACTGTCAATGCTATGGAAGGGAACATCGATAGAGGTAGCATCTTGAAAATCTGGAAGGATTACACCATTGAATATAACATTGTTGTTATAGAAAAAGCTGTCAAAGCCATCAAGCCCAACTAAATTGCTGCTAAAGGAAACTGTTTCCAGATGTTGTGAATGACTTCACAGGATTTTTGACAGAGTCCATCAAGGAAATCATAAAAGACATTGTGAACATGACAAAAAATGGTGGGGGATGAAGAATTTCAAGATACAGATCTTGTAGAAATTCAAGAGCTAATAGACACCACACCGTAGGAACTAACAGAAGACAACTTGATGGAGATGAGTGCTTCTGAACCAGTGCCAGATGATGAAAAAAAAGATGAAGAAGCAGTGCCAGAAAACAAATTGACATCAGACAATCTGATGGAAGCATCCCAATTTTTCAAGACTTATTTTGACTTCTTTTACAACATGAGCCCTTCTATAATATGGGCACTGAAAGTAAAGCAAACAGTTGGAGAAGGATTGGTACCATATAGAAACTTTTTATAAAAATGGAAAAGCAAGAAAGTCACATTGTAATGTATTTCCATAAAGCTACATCAATTGTGCCTGCCTTTCTTGCCTTCCCTTTCACCTCTTTCACCTTTGCCACCTTGAAACAGCAAAACTAACCCCTCATCTTCCTCCTCTTCCTCAGCCTACTCAACATGAAGACGACAAAGATGAAGAACTGCGGGGCGGAGCAAGATGGCCGAATAGGAACAGCTCCAGTCTCCAACTCCCAGCGCGAGCAACACAGAAGACCGGTGATTTCTGCATTTTCAACTGAGGTACTGGGTTCATCTCACTGGGGAGAGCCGGACGATCGGTGCTGGTCAGCTGCTGCAGCCCGACCAGCGAGAGCTGAAGCAGGGCGAGGCATTGCCTCACCTGGGAAGCGCAAGGGGGAAGGGAATCCCTTTTCCTAGCCAGGGGAACTGAGACACACAACACCTGGAAAATCGGGTAACTCCCACCCCAATACTGCGCTTTAAGCAAACAGGCACACCAGGAGATCATATCCCACACCTGGCCGGGAGGGTCCCACACCCACGGAGCCTCCCTCATTGCTAGCACAGCAGTCTGTGATCTACCGGCAAGGCAGCAGTGAGGCTGGGGGAGGGGCGCCCACCATTGCTGAGGCTTAAGTAGGTAAACAAAGCTGCTGGGAAGCTCGAACTGGGTGGAGCTCACAGCAGCTCAAGGAAACCTGCCTGTCTCTGTAGACTCCACCTCTGGGGACAGGGCACAGTAAACAATAACAAACGCAGCCGAAACCTCTGCAGACGCAAACGACTCTGTCTGACAGCTTTGAAGAGAGCAGTGGATCTCCCAACACGGAGGTTGAGATCTGAGAAGGGACAGACTGCCTGTTCAAGTGGGTCCCTGACCCCTGAGTAGCCTAACTGGGAGACATCCCCCACTAGGGGCAGTCTGACACCCCACACCTCACAGGGTGGAGTACACCCCTGAGAGGAAGCTTCCAAAGCAAGAATCAGACAGGTACACTCGCTGTTCAGAAATATTCTATCTTCTGCAGCCTCTGCTGCTGATACCCAGGCAAACAGGGTCTGGAGTGGACCTCAAGCAATCTCCAACAGACCTACAGCTGAGGGTCCTGACTGTTAGAAGGAAAACTATCAAACAGGAAGGACACCTACACCAAAACCCCATCAGTACATCACCATCATCAAAGACCAGAGACAGATAAAACCACAAAGATAGGGAAAAAGCAAGGCAGAAAAGCTGGAAATTCAAAAAATAAGAGCGCATCTCCCCGGCAAAGGAGCGCTGCTCATCACCAGCAACGGATCAAAGCTGGACGGAGAATGACTTTGACAAGAGGAGAGAAGAAGGCTTCAGTCCATCAAATTTCTCAGAGCTAAAGGAGGAATTACGTACCCAGCACAAAGAAACTAAAAATCTTGAAAAAAAACTGGAAGAATTGATGGCTAGAGTAATTAATGCAGAGAAGGTCATAAACGAAATGAAAGAAATGAAAACCATGACATGAGAAATACGTGACAAATGCACAAGCTTCAGTAACTGACTCGATCAACTGGAAGAAAGAGTATCAGCGATTGAGGATCAAATGAATGAAATGAAGCGAGAAGAGAAACCAAAAGAAAAAAGAAGAAAAAGAAATGAACAAAGCCTGCAAGAAGTATGGGATTATGTAAAAAGACCAAATTTACGTCTGATTGGGGTGCCTGAAAGTGAGGGGGAAGATGGAACCAAGTTGGAAAACACTCTTCAGGATATCATCCAGGAGAACTTCCCCAACCTAGTAGGGCAGGCCAACATTCAAATCCAGGAAATACAGAGAACGCCACAAAGATACTCCTCGAGAAGAGCAACTCCAAGACACATAATTGCCATATTCACCAAAGTTGAAATGAAGGAAAAAATCTTAAGGGCAGCCAGAGAGAAAGGTCGGGTTACCCACAAAGGGAAGCCCATCAGACTAACAGCAGACCTCTTGGCAGAAACTCTACAGGCCAGAAGAGAGTGGGGGCCAATATTCAACATTCTTAAAGAAAAGAATTTTCAACCCAGAATTTCATATCCAGCCAAAGTAAGTTTCATAAGTGAAGGAGAAATAAAATCCTTTACAGATAAGCAAATGCTTAGAGACTTTGTCACCACTAGGCCTGCCTTACAAGAGACCCTGAAGGAAGCACTAAACATGGAAAGGAACAACCGGTACCAGCCATTGCAAAAACATGCCAAAATGTAAAGACCATTTAGGCTAGGAAGAAACTGCATCAACTAACGAGCAAAATAACCAGTTAATATCATAATGGCAGGATCAAGTTCACACATAACAATCTTAACCTTAAATGTAAATGGACTAAATGCTCCAATTAAAAGACACAGACTGGCAAACTGGATAAAGAGTCAAGACCCATCAGTCTGCTGTATTCAGGAGACCCATCTCACACGCAGAGACATACATAGGCTCAAAATAAAGGGATGGAGGAAGATTTACCAAGCAAATGGAGAACAAAAAAAAGCGGGGGTTGCAATACTAGTCTCTGATAAAACAGACTTTAAACCATCAAAGATCAAAAGAGACAAAGAAGGCCATTACATAATGGTAAAGGGATCAATTCAACAGGAAGAGCTAACTATCCTAAATATATATGCACCCAATACAGGAGCACCCAGATTCATAAAGCAAGTCCTTAGAGACTTACAAAGAGACTTAGACTCCCATACAATAATAATGGGAGACTTCAACACTCCACTGTCAACATTAGACAGATCAACGAGACAGAAAGTTAACAAGGATATCCAGGAATTGAACTCATCTCTGCAGCAAGCAGACCTAATAGACATCTATAGAACTCTCCACCCCAAATCAACAGAATATACATTCTTCTCAGCACCACATCGTACTTACTCCAAAATCGACCACGTAATTGGAAGTAAAGCACTCCTCAGCAAATGTACAAGAACAGAAATTATAACAAACTGTCTCTCAGACCACAGTGCAATCAAACTAGAACTCAGGACTAAGAAACTCAATCAAAACCACTCAACTACATGGAAACTGAACAACCTGCTCCTGAATGACTACTGGGTACATAACGAAATGAAGGCAGAAATAAAGATGTTCTTTGAAACCAATGAGAACAAAGATACAACATACCAGAATCTCTGAGACACATTTAAAGCAGTGTGTAGAGGGAAATTTATAGCACTAAATGCCCACAAGAGAAAGCAGGAAAGATCTAAAATTGACACTCTAACATCACAATTAAAAGAACTAGAGAAGCAAGAGCAAACACATTCGAAAGCTAGCAGAAGGCTAGAAATAACTAAGATCAGAGCAGAACTGAAGGAGATAGAGACACAAAAATCTCTCCAAAAAATCAATGAATCCAGGAGTTGGTTTTTTGAAAAGATCAACAAAACTGACAGACCACTAGCAAGACTAATAAAGAAGAAAAGAGAGAAGAATCAAATCGACGCAATTAAAAATGATAAAGAGGATATCACCACCGACCCCACAGAAATACAAACTACCATCAGAGAATACTATAAACACCTCTACGCAAATAAACTGGAAAATCTAGAAGAAATGGATAATTTCCTGGACACTTACACTCTTCCAAGACTAAACCAGGAAGAAGTTGAATCCCTGAATAGACCAATAGCAGGCTCTGAAATTGAGGCAATAATTAATAGCCTACCAACCAAAAAAAGTCCAGGACCAGATGGATTCACAGCTGAATTCTACCAGAGGTACAAGGAGGAGTTGGTACCATTCCTTCTGAAACTATTCCAATCAATAGAAAAAGAGGGAATCCTCCCTAACTCATTTTATGAGGCCAACATCATCCTGATACCAAAGCCTGGCAGAGACACAACAAAAAAAGAGAATTTTAGACCAATATCCCTGATGAACATCGATGCAAAAATCCTCAATAAAATACTGGCAAACCGGATTCAGCAACACATCAAAAAGCTTATCCACCATGATCAAGTGGGCTTCATCCCTGGGATGCAAGGCTGGTTCAACATTTGCAAATCAATAAACATAATCCAGCATATAAACAGAACCAAAGACAAGAACCACATGATTATCTCAATAGATGCAGAAAAGGCTTTTGACAAAATTCAACAGCCCTTCATGCTAAAAACGCTCAATGAATTCGGTATTGATGGAACGTACCTCAAAATAATAAGAGCTATTTATGACAAACCCACAGCCAATATCATACTGAATGGGCAAAAACTGGAAAAATTCCCTTTGAAAACTGGCACAAGACAGGGATGCCCTCTCTCACCACTCCTATTCAACATAGTGTTGGAAGTTCTGGCTAGGGCAATTAGGCAAGAGAAAGAAATCCATGGTATTCAGTTAGGAAAAGAAGAAGTCAAATTGTCCCTGTTTGCAGATGACATGATTGTATATTTAGAAAACCCCATTGTCTCAGCCGAAAATCTCCTTAAGCTGATAAGCAACTTCAGCAAAGTCTCAGGATACAAAATTAATGTGCAAAAATCACAAGCATTCTTATACACCAGTAACAGACAAACAGAGAGCCAAATCAGGAATGAACTTCCATTCACAATTGCTTCAAAGAGAATCAAATACCTAGGAATCCAACTTACAAGGGATGTAAAGGACCTCTTCAAGGAGAACTACAAACCACTGCTCAGTGAAATCAAAGAGGACACAAACAAATGGAAGAACATACCATGCTCATGGATAGAAAGAATCAATATCGTGAAAATGGCCATACTGCCCAAGGTAATTTATAGATTCAATGCCATCCCCATCAAGCTACCAATGAGTTTCTTCACAGAATTGGAAAAAACTGCTTTAAAGTTCATATGGAACCAAAAAAGAGCCCGCATCTCCAAGACAATCCTAAGTCAAAAGAACAAAGCTGGAGGCATCACACTACCTGACTTCAAACTATACTACAAGGCTACAGTAACCAAAACAGCATGGTACTGGTACCAAAACAGAGATATAGACCAATGGAACAGAACAGAGTCCTCAGAAATAATACCACACATCTACAGCCATCTGATCTTTGACAAACCTGAGAGAAACAAGAAATGGGGAAAGGATTCCCTATTTAATAAATGGTGCTGGGAAAATTGGCTAGCCATAAGTAGAAAGCTGAAACTGGATCCTTTCCTTACTCCTTATACGAAAATTAATTCAAGATGGATTAGAGACTTAAATGTTAGACCTAATACCATAAAAATCCTAGAGGAAAACCTAGGTAGTACCATTCAGGACATAGGCATGGGCAAAGACTTCATGTCTAAAACACCAAAAGCAACGGCAGCAAAAGCCAAAATTGACAAATGGGATCTCATTAAATTAAAGAGCTTCTGCACAGCAAAAGAAACTACCATCAGAGTGAACAGGCAACCTACAGAATGGGAGAAAATTTTTGCAATCTACTCATCTGACAAAGGGCTAATATCCAGAACCTACAAAGAACTCAAACAAATTTACAAGAAAAAAACAAACAACCCCATCAAAAAGTGGGCAAAGGATATGAACAGACAGTTCTCAAAAGAAGACATTCATACAGCCAACAGACACATGAAAAAATGCTCATCATCACTGGCCATCAGAGAAATGCAAATCAAAACCACAATGAGATACCATCTCACACCAGTTAGAATGGCAATCATTAAAAAGTCAGGAAACAACAGGTGCTGGAGAGGATGTGGAGAAGTAGGAACACTTTTACACTGTTGGTGGGATTGTAAACTAGTTCAACCATTATGGAAAACAGTATGGCGATTCCTCAAGGATCTAGAACTAGATGTACCATATGACCCAGCCATCCCATTACTGGGTATATACCCAAAGGATTATAAATGATGCTGCTATAAAGACACATGCACATGTATGTTTATAACAGCACTATTCACAATAGCAAAGACTTGGAATCAACCCAAATGTCCATCAGTGACAGATTGGATTAAGAAAATGTGGCACATATACACCATGGAATACTATGCAGCCATCAAAAAGGATGAGTTTGTGTCCTTTGTAGGGACATGGATGCAGCTGGAAACCATCATTCTTAGCAAACTATCACAAGAACAGAAAACCAAACACCGCATGTTCTCACTCATAGGTGGGAACTGAACAATAAGATCACTTGGACTCAGGAAGGGGAACATCACACACAGGGGCCTATTATGGGGAGGGGGGAGGGGGGAGGGATTGCATTGGGAGTTATACCTGATGTAAATGATGAGTTGATGGGTGCAGCACACCAACATGGCACAAGTATACATATGTAACAAACCTGCACGTTATGCACATGTACCCTACAACTTAAAGTATAATAATAATAAATTAATTTAAAAAAAACTGAGAAAAACTTGTAAAAACAAAAGATAAGGACAGACGTATAGTGGCTATGACTACTTTTTAGGTCACTTTTTCCCTAGGTTTTTCAGGAATTGCTTATTAATGTAGTCTACAAGTATTTTTATTAGTGCCTGCCACATGTTGGCATTGTTCAAAATGCTTGGGATATATCAGGAAATAAAACAAAGATCCTTGCCATTTCCTACATTTTTTTCTATATGTATTACCTAACTCAATAACAGATTTTATACATACTTCAGTTTACAAGCCTAGTTATCTAATTTTTAAAATTTAAAACTGTCTTCTGTATTCATGAAGGTTTAGGATCGCAAGATCGCAAGATTTTATAGCTGAAAGGAAGTTTAGATTTCATAAAGTACAACTGCTAATTTTCTTGTAATTCACAACAATATTTTGCCTTTGTAAAATCCTTTATAAGTTAGGATATGTCTTCTTGAGACCCAGGGAGGATAAGGGGCTTGCCAGGTTTATACTACCTGTTAGTAGCTGAACAAAGACCTTCCAGTTTGTGTTTTGGTACCCTTTCTGCTACATCAAACTTTGCTGGTTTCAATGTAACGGTTGTGGTTGACTGGAAAGATTTTAACCTAAAAATGCTACTATTTATACCTCCTAGGTCTGTTCCTCTTGACTCCCTTGCTCTCTGTGCCCCTTCTTCTCCCTCTCTCATTGGTTCTAATCCAATCCTACAAATGACTAATATGTGTCTTTCTCTTTGGCACTAACATTCTCACATGCTGCCATTCCTTAACCATTGTTCAGCTAGACTCTCCTGATACAGAACTTTGAATCTTTTTTGATAACATTCTCTCTTCATTACTCTAAATAACTTATCAGGACATTTTTTCTCATCTTCCGGTTACCTACATGTTTCAGATGGCTTGGTACCCAATAATAAATGAAGAATGGAGTCCCCACGGCTGACAAGTGTACTGCTGTATTTAATTACTTCCAGGTTCTCTGCTACTCCTTAGCTTCACAGAGTATGCCCCCATCTCATGCAGCACCAAAGAGCAGTTTTTAAATTCACTGTGTTATATATACTCACGTGTTTCTGTTCATCGTATCACTAGAGTCTAAGGTCCCTTAGAAAATATTTGAGGTTCAAGCCACAACAAAAGTGCTTCCAACTACTAAGTTTTAACATAATCTGCCTATCAGTTATTGTTTAGCCACTTGATCTCTCTCTGTGGATCTCTCTCTCTCTCTCGTGTGTGTGTGTGTGTGTGTGTGTGTGTGTGCGCGCATGTGTGTGTAAAGTGTCACAGTGTTTAATTTATCTATGTTTTGTGGAAAACATCGTAGTGGCTTAAAATAATTTACAGATGCTTCTTGGCGTACCGTGGGGCTACATCTAGATAAACCCATTGTAAGTTTAAAATGTACTTTTGACTCATAATATTTTCAACTTATGATGGGTTTATTCAGACTTAGCACCAAGATGAGTCAAGGAGTCTACTGAATGTGAATGATTTTGCCCCATCTTAAAGTTGAAAAATCATGAGTCAAACCACCGTAAGTCAGGGACCGTCTGTATTATAATCTGTCATGGTTCTGTGGGTTGACTGGGCTCAGCTAGGTGGTTCTTGGGTTCTCTCAGGTGGTTGCAGTAGATGGTGGCTGGAGTCATCAGAAGACTCAACTAGGCTGGATGTTCAAGATGGATTCTTTAGTCACATCTTGTTCAACAGCCTGAAACACCAAGAGCTTGCCAGGAATTTCTCTCTCCACGCAGTTTCTTCATGTGACATGTGGCTTCCTCAAAACATAGAGGTCTCAGGGTAGTCGGGCTTCCTACATAGCAGAGGGCTTCTTCCAGAGGAAGTGTTTCAGGAGACCCAGGTGAAAGCTCAAAGACTTCTTTTGACCTCAAAAGGAGGATACTACACAAAGGTGTAAATATTGGGAGGTGCAGTTCATTGGTGGGGGGTGGAGATGAGGGAGAAATCTTTGGTGACTAGCTATCAGATGAAGGAAAGTAGAATCTGCAGCTCAAAATCAAGTTATCTGTTAGTCCACCTGACTGACAGGGCTCTATTTTTAAAACAAGTACAATTGCCTGTAATACAGCCTTTATTTTTTGGTTAAGTATAGCAGATCCGGAGTTCCTTTTAATTAAACAAAAGATAAAAAGAAAAACTTTGAACTTAAATGACTTGTATCTCTTTAAACTGTATTTAATCTCTTATTTATTAGAGCATACGATGGCTCTGTTGATGGCTGGAGGCAGATCTACAGCCATTCTAGGGCTGACCAGCCAAAACAGGTGAGCCCATATTCTGTGATTCACCTTGGTAGAAGTGATTACTACCCAGCTCTAGGCTGGCAGACCCCCTGCTCCCTATCACCTACACAGGCTTCCCCATAGCCTGAAACATACCCTGTATCCTTTCAGAGACGGTGGATTGAACATGTGTGGAAAGACATCCAAACGCTTTTTTGTTTTTTTTTTTTTTTTTCCAATGAGAGAGACATTTTGTGAAGTTTTGGCAGCATGCTGGCTGGCAAAGTAATCTGGCTGGCACACTCCTCCTGCATGGAGTTATGGCGCTGCCACCTCTACTCCGGAGAGTTTCGAAATTTCATTTTGCACACTCTGTAAGATGTGAGTCATTCGGCTCGCAAAGGAGGATGAGGAGGAGGCGGCCATCTGCTAGTCATGAGCAGATGACAAATACCCTGCACTGCGAATTTCCATCCTCGTTTCACAATATTTAAGTAAACACATTTTGTAACCATTTTTCCCAGAGTTCCTTAGTGCTTAAGATGGATTTTTTTTTTCAATAAACAATATGTAAAAGCTGCTTTCTCTCCTGCAAACAACTGTGTTAGCAAAGTGACATAAAGGCAACCATCACAAAGTGCTGTCTGTTGAATGACCAGAGCAAAAAGTATACTCATCTAAATTGAATGATTAAACCTCATGCAATTTCAGACCAATGCAGCTAAATTACCAGGTCCATGAGAGGCTGTTCCATCATGCACAGCTCCATGGTGACCTCTACTGTCTGCCTGCAAGAATCCCCAAAATATCTTCCATCAAAAACAAAGTTTCCAAATAGCATCTAGTTAACATCTCTTTGTGCTATGTTATGGGAAGGAAGGAAATTGAAGAAAGAAAAGATAGCTGCTCTCCCCTTAAATTATGAGAGGCACATTACGTTCATAAAATAACTGGAAACTAATGCAAGATCTAATTTTGTGTTCACTTCAAGCTGTGCAACATGGCTCAATGCAGAATTTATTCATTCCTTCGCCAATTTGATCTGAAGAAGCCAACAACAAAAAAATAGCCAAATAGAAAGAGAAAATTAATATCAGGGAGAAAATTGAATGCATATGTGCAAACTAAAAAGGTCAAAGGAGCTTCAAATATGGCTCTGGGCATCCTAAAAGGCAGACGAAGAAGAAGAAGAAAAAAAGTAGGATGTGTTGCCTAGACCTTGCTATCATGAAGCAGAAAGACTATCATTCCTTAAGTAGATATTTTTTCTTGGTATTAAATGTTGAATGAAATTCCCATGAGATATTTTGTGCCACATTCCAGGTGGCACAAGGGCTATTGCTCCTTAGAATTTGTACTGCTGCTGTAGAACTAGTAGGACTGTTTCTTTTAACTTTGATGAGAAAAAAGTATATACCATTGAGGAAGGAAATAAAATATACCCCTGCCGACAACCAGAGAAAGTGAGAAATGGTCCTGCTGGCAGCCAGACCGTGATGTTCTCAACTAACATAAACAGTGCTGGGACAAGACCATTCCATGATCATATTTGGAACAAGATAAAGATAAAGTTACCCAGTTATCACAAAAATAACTAAACATTCTCCTTCTCTGAATAACATGAGTGATTGCTGTTCCTTTACCTGTGACAGCTCCAGCCTTATTTGTTCTGTATAAAAACTATTGAGATGCCCAAACACAAAATTGCCCCTGCTTCTTAAGAGCACCCAATCCATAATTGGTCCCTGCTTCCTAATTCCTCCTGAGAATCTCTTGGAGCAAGCCTAATCCCAACGAGGGGCCCCTACCTGCTCCCTCTTTCCAAGGGCCTTAAGATTCCTCTATATTCTCTCTTTTGTGGCAACTAGCTCAACAAACCTAATGTTTCTTAATACAATGTGTTTCTAGATGTCTTTGGTTGCTGGTCTTTCATAGCATCAAGCACCACACAGTGAAGGCGATTCTGAAAGGGGTTACATTAATATGAACCATTCAGTATGTCTATTCTCTGACTCATTCCAGGACAGAGTACAATGTGCTTATTGGAAGAAATAAATGGCTTTTCCCTCAGACAACCTTCCCTAAATGTTCCTTTGTTTGTCCAGGCTTTCAATATGAGATCACTTATAGATAGTTGAAGATTTTACTCTCTTATGGAGGTCTAGGGGCATGAGCTGGTACTCTGTTCCCGGTTGAAAGCAGATCCATGTTATTTGGATAATCCATAATGAATACCTGACCTATACAAATATTTTTTTCACCGTAGAACACACTGTAATTTTTAGTGTCTGGTCCAGATCCTTTTATTCCTTATATTTTTTTCTATGAGCTCCTCTCCCAGCTTAAGTGTCCTTTGGCTCCTAACAGCCCACACCAAACCTGGAGCCATTCCTCAGATACAGATAACTGGAAATGCCTGGGAGTTTACATTCACCACCACCCCTTACCTTCAGGCCTTTGGCCAGTAACTGACTAGAACAGGAAAGCCAACACCCTCCAAGTTGAGTTAATTGAGTGTATAATGTACCCTGTTGAGCTCTCCTGCAGGATCAAGCTGAAACTGAGACTTGCTTAGCTTCTTTCTCACCCCTGTCTTACTTTCCCCACTGCCTGACTGATCTCCCCTGGGGGCACGTTCTTAATAAATCATTGGCACAGAATTATCACTGCAGGCTCTACTTCTGCAGAACACAACCTGTGATGCTCATCTAGCCCTCACTGTATCCCTACAAAGTAGAAATCATATCATAATCTTTCAGATGAAGACAAAGGCTCAGAGAGGTTGAAAGACCAGCCCAAGGTCACACAGTTGGTAAACAGTGGACTAGACCTAAAATCCTCACCTAGTGCCCCCATTTTTTACTATGCTATATTGCCTGTCCTTTGGGGCCTTGCATCTGGCCTTATCTTCTGTCTGCGGGCACTCAGAGGGAAGGTTATGATGCCTGGGGAAGAAAGCAAGGTTCCAAATGTCCTCTGCCAAGCATCTGATGCATAATTGAATGTTTATGCTGCCATCTGGGGCATGGTTTTCCTGTCCGCCGCATTCAGGCAAGGATTTATTGCCACTCCATTCTCCCTGATCACTGAACAGATTGCCCCTTGTTGCTTGTGGCAGGTAACTCCCCCTCTTCCAATCTACCGCCCCTCTCAGACTTCCTGAGACAAACATAAAAGTCATGGCCTCAGGAGAATGCTTGATTTCTGTCCAGTCTGTCACACCGAAGTGTCATTGTTAAGTCCTGGGTGGCTCTTCCCACCTATCACCCCAGAAAAATGGGGTAATCCCCATGCACAGTGACATTCATTATGAGGCTACCTTTTCAAATTAAGGTTGGCATTCGAAACGAATACTACTTACTACTCCCGAACCACTCACTGCTGAGGTAACTCTCCATCATAAACTTCCTCTCATCTCCACAGTCAGTGCTTAAGGGAAGGGTGAGGGAACTTCAGCATCTGCCTCTCACATTCCATTGTCAGCCTCACTCAGGATGTCTGGTCATTGGTGAAGCTGAGAGGTGGAAGGCAGGAAGGTTCACAGAATCTCAAGACTGGGGGGAACTTTAACCACAACTGAATTATATTGTGATGCAGAAGCAGACATCCTTTCAGCAGCAGACTAACCACGCAGAGTTGCTGCATGGGCTGTGACCGAGCACCTTCACAGGCAATGAAGCCTGCTAGTAAGCTACACAGAGAGATTGTTCCCTACCTGTGCCAAGTCCCCGTCACTGACCATGCAGTCAAGTCTGAAGAAACTGAAAAGAAACAACGTACAGTCAGGGAGATCAGGGAGAATGGAGTGACGCACACTGGACAGAATGGATTGAAAACCGTAAATGAAGGTGGGATGCATTTCACTTCCCTGATCCTTAATCTTAACCATCATGTTTTTTTTTCTACAAGAGTTTCCTTAAAATTTTAGTAGTACCTGGATTCACTTCACTTATTTAGCTTTATTACTTAAAGACAGCTTACATACGAATAATCTTTTTTTTTCCTAGTGAGTACCTGGCTTTTTAAATTTTGTTTTGTTTTTTGTTTTTTGTTTTTTCTTTGCTTTAAGTTCTGGGGTACATGTGCAGAATGTACAGGTGTGTTACATAGGTATACATGTGCCATGGTGGTTTGCTGCACCCATCAACCCGTCATCTAGGTTTTAAGCCCCGATGCATTAGGTATTTGTCTTAATGCTCTCCCTCCCCTTGGCCCCCACCTTCTGACAAGCCCCGTGTGTGAAATTCCCCTCCCTGTGTCCATGTGTTCTCATTGTTCAACTCCCACTTATGAGTGAGAACATCCAACCACCACATTGTACTACCTCTCTAGAGTTTTCATCAAAAAAGCTTATGTCTTTGTTTACATAGGAATTCAGAGTTGGTTCTATGGGTGGGCAGAAGAGTAAGCATTCTGGGTAGAATAATTTGAAAGGCATTGGGGTCTATACCAGTGCCTGAAATTCCATCATTAGCTTCAATTTTTCAGGTTAAGGTTTTGCTTCCAGAAAGGTCTGACTAACATGACAAAGGTGACATTCAAATCCATGATCATTGACACCACAAAGCCCTATGAGAATTTGCTTACCAGGTTAGAAAACACAAAGCCAAATCCAGAGAACAGTAGTCATTCAAGTGTGGGGATAAAAGATTTGTATTTTGAGGAGGACTCTGGTCAGAAAGCAGGGGATGGGGGCAGCATAAGGGACCAAGGGCTAGCTGGACAGCACAGGGTGACACCAATGCAGCAGACTTTCCATGTGCTGGGACCCTTATAGCAAGCATCTCCTCTCCAGGCAGCAACTATCCAGCCATGGAACTTAAGAAAATGTCCTATGGCCAAAGAGATGAAACCTGATCTGGAACCAAAAGCAAGGGAACCCCAATTGCCCTCCTAGAAGCAAAAGGCATATCCCCAAAACCCAAACCTCTCTTTCCTCCCAGAGTCCTTTGTTGCATCTCAAGGCAGATCTCCATGCAGCACAAGGCCAAGTCCAGCCCCTCCAGTCACTCTCCAACTAGGCCTCTCCAAACCATCAGCCCTTATATCTCTTCTACTTAGTGCTGAAAGTAAAAGGCCAAGCTCTGGATTTAGTCCAAAGTTACTGCCTAAAATATTAGATGTGAGGTTCGTGATTTGGGCTCAGCATTGACATAAAAAACAACATTCATGATAAAGCAGTCTCTAGTCCTGTTACCTTTATCATTCCCTGAAAATCCCACATAGGAAATGGTCTGGCTCTCGGCCCTGGAAAGCAGGCTTTAGTGAGTCCCTAAAGCCATAAATGTGAAATGGAGCGAAAAGGGGAGAAGGAGGGATCAGAGTCCATAGAGGGTTACTTCTTCATCATCTTCCAAAGAAGCACATGGAGAAAATAGGTCTCTGCTTATGTGGACAGCAAGAGATTCAAGAATTTAGGTCAGGCGACACCAGATTAGGGAGCCCAAGGGTGTGTCTGTGTGTGGGTAGCGGGGTAGGTACGGGTGTGCATATGTTGGAAAGAGCTCTGGAATATCAGTCAAAAACCTACCATGACTGGCTATATAAACTTGATCTAGTCAATTCATCTGTCCTGCCTCAGTTTCCACATCATTTACAAGGGGACAATACCTGCCCCATCAACTTCAAAATTAAACGGAGTAACTCACCTGCAAGCCTAAACCATACTGGCATTTCCACAAATAAACATAAGGCAATATCACCGGGAAATCTCTGGAAATAAGTGGCTGACTGACTAGACGAAAAGAAGTTCTGAAAAATGAAAATCAATTTAATTCAGTTGAAACAGGTAATAACATGAACAAGTATTTACTGAGCACTTACTGTGTGTTCAGGCATTTTACTAAGTGCTGTGCAAACATTACCTTATTTAATAGGCACAACAAACCAATGAGGTAAAGACTATTATCACTTCCATGTTACAGATTAAGGAACTGACGCAGAGAGAGATTAAGTAACTTGTCTAATATCTCACAGCTAATGAGCAGGAGAATCAGTATTTGAACCGAGGCTTCCAGAACTGGAACTGTGCTAAACTGTTTCTTCACAGGTGCTTAAGCCATCTGCAAGTACTATAGGAGTGGAGCACTAGCTGATAATAATAATAACAACAATGATTTTTTTACATGGTATATTTAGTGCTAGCCACTTCCTTCATTTTCTCATTGGCATGCTAGCAAAGGAGGTAATGTAGCAAAGTACATTATTCTGGGGAATTTGTATCTGACTCTGCCACTTACTGAGGGTGTGACCTTAAGCAAGTTAGCTAACCTGTGTCTTCATTTCCTGATCTGTAAAATGAAGATAATATTAGCACTACTTCATATAGTTGTGATGAATTCGATGAGTTATTATTTATAAAGCCCTTAGGATAATGCCTAGGATATGGTCAATCCTATGTGTGTTCATTAAGTACATAAACAAATGCTAAATACATAATTGATAATTATATATATGGTCAACTTATATTCACGCTTTGCTTTGTATGTTCTCTAAGAAGAAGGAGTGTGTATGGAGCTGATTACAGCCAGCTCTGTAGTTCATAGCTTGGTTAGAAGCTAGATGCTCAGCTTCACAATCCCCTCTCCTTTTCCCTCCCCACAGAATGTGCTGTGGCTGCTGCTCCTTTGTCCCCTCCAGGGCTCTGTACCAGGAACTGCTGCCCTCCTCTCTCTTGCCTATTCTCCAAACTATGTAAAACCAGCCACTGTCAGCTCAACCTTCATCTGGGGGCTGCCTGTCCCTTGCCAGCATCCACCTCTGCTCTGAATCGGGAGAGCCCATGACAGGCTGAAGAGGCAGCAGAGTGTGTTGGAAATGACTGGGGCAGTGTCTTCAATCAGCTAGGTTTTAGAAAAGGGTGAAAGAAAATAAATCACAAAAGATGCTACTTCCATCAATCTAGCATGGGGGCTAGGGAGACAGTGGTCAGGGAGATGCGGAGAAACAAAGGAAGACAGGAGACACCACCGAAGCCATAAGGGACCAGAGGAAAATCACTCCCAAATGTTTCCCCAACCCCCTCCTGAACATACACATGCATCAGTCCTTCATATAGAGGTCTGTGTTGAGTCTCCAAATCCCCCACCTGAAAATGAAGGGAACACCCAGGTTTCTCTGGAGAATCATCAGCTGAGGCCATGTCTACACTCAGGGCTTGCCAAGAATATTCCCACAAAGTACAGCTCTCAAAAACCTCTTCCAGTATGTGTCCCCTAACATATCCACTGAAGAGATGATAAAAGGGAAAGTGAAGACTCTGACAAAACATTCATTAAAAGAAAATTTTACCTGCAGGTGCGTGAACACATGATACACACCCCATCACCACCAAAACTCAATTGACAGCCCAGATGTGAACCTTTAAAAGATGCTCCCGAACTGCTCACTCTCACTGTTGCTCCCACAGATGAGCTCTGGTGAATTTAACTTCCATCTTTCTACTTGAGACTCCCTTCTAGAGCTTTGTACCCCACGACTGAGAAGGGGCCTTCCTGCTTCCCAGGAAGCAGGTGCCCTCCACCTGGAACTGCTTTCCCTAAATTGTTCCTGCCCCAGAACTTTCCATCATACCCAGTTTCAGTGAGGTGCGCCAGTCTATCCCACTGGGATCCATCCCACTGGGCCCTCAGCCAGGTTCTTTCTGCTCCATAAGACGATGACTAATTACCAAATGAAACAATCTAGGGAAAATCTGATACAGCCTATTGAGTTCCCCTTCCAGAGGCCCTGTATTTTCAATGGAGCCTCTGGAAACTCCAGCATTTCATCTCAAGGGATATCTCAAGGGATAACTGGGATGGACTTCTGCTATGCATGTCATGTCACTGGAGTTCAAGTTTCTGGCCCTATTCACTCACAGGCCCAACTTTGTATCTTTTGTGATTTGTTTCCTTTTGATTTCTCTTAAGGCTGGGCTCACGGAAGGTATCTTCCATCCTGATGTTCTACGGTATACTGAACGGCAGAATTTGGTTTGTTCATTGTTTGTCTTTCACATAAAGATAGAAGTTGCATTTCATAGAGTCAGAGAACGAACTGCATACTCTTTTTTATTCCACTATTTTAGTCGGTGGTAATAGAAGGGGTTCTTTTCTTCTTCTCAGTGTTGAATCTTACCTTGATCACTAACCAACTATGTGACTTCACTTCCACAAACTTCAGTTTCCTCATCTGTTAAGTGGAAATTTAAAATGGCCATATTATTGGATGAGAGAAGATTAAATAGATGCCTGCTACACAGTAGGTGCTTAATAAATAGTTGTCATATCCTGAGCCTTTAATGTCATGCCTGGCCCTTGTTGATATTCCATAATGCTCGAGACATAAGGAATCCAGTGTTGGTGATGAAGATTTGTCTGATACTTACCAAAGTCATGGGCAATATGCCAGCCTCCCTCTCACAAATAAAGTGTCTACACTGCCCTCAAGAACATGGATACTGGCCGGGTGCAGGGGCTCACGCCTGTAATCTCAGCACTTTGGGAGGCCGAGGCGGGTGGATCATGAGGTCAGGAGATCGAGACCATCCTGGCTAACACGGTGAAACCCTGTCTCTACTAAAAATACTAAATAAATAAATATAAAGAAAAAATTAGCCAGGTGTGGTGGCAAGCGCCTGTAGTCCCAGCTACTCAGGAGGCTGAGGCAGGAGAATGGCATGAATCGGGGAGGCAGAGCTTTCGGTGAGCCGAGATCGCGCCACTGCACTCCCACCTGGGTGACACAGTGAGACTCCATCTCAAAAAAAAAAAAAAAAAAAAAAAGAACATGGATACAGTTCCATTCTCTAATGAGGGCATTGTCCAGAGCCAGAGATAGGAACTAGAGTATTTCTCTGCCCCGATTTCCAGGAAAGGTGAACAACAACAGGGTTAATTATCTGGAGCTAAAGAAGAGATCTTTAGGGTTTACAGGCAGAAGGTTCATCTTGAAAAGACCTATTTCCATAATGGATTTTGCTTTATAAATGCTTTTTCAAAGGTTGCCATTTGACAGGAAAAGCTTTCAGCTTTCTTCTTCTTTTTTTTTTTTTTCAGGCTTGTGACCTCTCACCTACTTTGAATGATTCACTCAGTCTATTCACCGCCCAGGAATGTTGGCTTTGGCAAAGAACCACAAGTCTCTTAAAATAAACACAACTGGGCTTTCATCTCATAGCGATCGCTGCTGGCTGCATATTTCACACACTGTATGGCAGGATATGTTAAATTAAAATCATAATCTCCCCAGTGAAATTCAGGGCCTGGTTAAGCCACTCGAGAATTACTCATGCATTAACTTCCAGTGAAGAATATGAGTAAGATCTTCAGCCATTCACTCTCCCAGGTAGTGGTCTCATCCTCTCCCAATTATCCTAACCCACAGTAAATTAAATCCATCCAGAAGAATGTCATTTGGAAAGGAAGAAGTCAATGCCGACGCTCTTTTAAATATGTAGGTCCTGGAGAGGTGAGCTTGAACGACCTTGTCAGTTCTCTCAATCATATCTCAAAGTTTAACTTAAATCTTGCTAAATCAATATGCCCAATCCATATGGATTAACAATATGCTCAACATTGTGTTAAATGTTTTGAGTAGTTCAAAGAATATATGACACTGAGCCTCTAGGAGCTTTAAGTCTTCTAGGTGACGAACAAGATTAACACATTGAGAAAATAATAACAGAGGCCAGGTACTGTCTAGTGGTAAAGTGGAGAAAGAAAAGGCTTTTCTCAAGTGAGGTTCAGGGCCTGACTTCTCTCAACTGTGACTGCAGAGTAAACCTTTGGGCTTACATAGTGTCTCAGTCCTAACTTATAAAATGGGGGATATTATACTAACTGAATTGACCTCACAGAGTAGTTGTAATGTTTAAATAAAGTAGAGAAGACAAAATTGCAACATACAATACTACTTATTATAGCCTGTGATGAAACAAGTGGAACAACTTAAGAAATAAGTCTAAGAAGGTTATTTGTCTTCTGGGGTTGCCTTTAAATGGTAGTGAACAGATAAGCCACAGGGCTGTAAACTTCTTGAGGATCAAGGCCGTTCCTTTTTGACTTTAAATGTTGTTCACACCCTGTTTAGTGTCAGGCACATAGTAAGTGCCTAATATATTTTTGTTAAGTGAATGAATAAATGAATTCTGAAGTGCAGTTAAATTAAATTTGTGTATATTACGGTAACACAAGAGTCCCTCCTTTGGGGCTTCCCAGAGTTTTCCCCTCATTTGTATTACCTGAAGAATTTCAGAGAAGTAAAATCCTAATGCTTTACGAGAGCCTTTGCCCTGAGGGTTTTCTTGAGTGATTGCTAACAGCATATCCCTGGGCACCAAGGAAATGAGCTTTTCTGGGCCCATCCAAAACAGAGCCACAGAAAAGTGTTTGTAAGGCCCCCCTGCCCCAAATCCATAATGGGAAGATATTATGAAGAGCCTTTTGTGCTTCAGTTTAGCACAGTGGCTAAAACAAGACTGAAAATGCACTAAGCTACGAGTGGCTGAATATATACACCCCACTGTATAAAGACAAAATGAAAGAACAGTATCTGTCTACAAAGAGGTTCATCACCCAGTTCATGGGCACATGCCCCCGGAAGTCATAGAGAGAGGCGCATTTGCCCATCATGCATGAGATTCACTACGTTGCTTCAGAAAACAACAACAACAAAATACTTACAGTATTAAAACTGCTATTTTTCCTTCTCCTAAATGAAATCTTCATGAAATGTGGTATTTCCTCTGAACTGTGACAAAGGGAAACAGATATACACCCTGTAGGAAATGACAGACTTTGGAGAAACAGGAAAACATAAAGTACCTTAGAATGGAATGATTTTCCGATAAGGAAGCATTACCTTCATCAAATGAAACACAAAGCAGCAAGTCTTTTCCCCAGCAACAGGCAAGCTAAAATGTAGGCACCCCCTGGGGTGCATTGTGTTATGATGATCTTGCCCTATGGGAGAGCTCACAGCACAAGCAGGCATTTGTGAATCACACTGTGGTGGGAACAGAGGTTCAGAGAAACATGTTTATCTTTCCCGCTTTCCTACTTATGTGCATCTTGCACCTGTCTCTGTACATATGGGGTTGATTCTGTTCTTGTTTATTGGGTTTGGGGACTTAACATCCCTGTGTGCGTATTTTTGTCTTTCCCATTTCTGCAATGAGGTTGTAAGATCAAGATTTTTCTTCTTCATTCTCTAAATTTCTATAGTACTGTTCTATATCCAGTACTATCAATGAAACTACTGTAAGATAGAGGAATCATCTTACCAGTTTGGATCCCAATAGAAAACAGAGTTCAACTTAGAAAGTTCAAATGAAGTAACTTAAAAAAAGAGACCACAACTGGGTTATGAGAATAAATAAGAGGTGTTGAGGCACACAGAGACTAGCACAGCAGGAGGCCTTTACCATCTGAAAGCCTGAGGAGAACACAAAAAACAGAGCCCCTTGTAAGCTGTCACATAGAGAAGGGAGGGGTTTGCACAACGGTGCTATTGTCATAGAAGATCTCAGCTGCTGTCTGAGAAGGAAGGGGTGGGAAGAAATACTTCTACCTGTTTTCCTTTTGTCCTATCTCATGTCTGTGCCTCTGTTGATTGAGCTCAACTAAAGGCGTGGTGGTAAGGAAGTCTGGTGATGCAGTCCATGGGGATCCTCCTCCAAGATCACAGAGCAGGACAGAGAAGGGCAGAGAATGGTAGGGGACAGGAAAGGAGAAGAGGAGTGGTAACAGAGAATAACCCTCAGACCAGGGAAGAAAGACATCAATACTTAGCCATGCCCACAACAGTGTCCTGAGTGTAGTAAGGCTCTAGAACTATTTATTCTATGGCAGTCCTCAAAGATAAGCAAGACAATATAGAAGGTTGATGGAACACTGCCATCTGTGTGCTCTTTGCTGTTGCTTTTAATTTTCTGTGCTAGTAGTTTTCCTAACACTTGTTACCTTATCTAGAACTGTTCTTTGATATTTATCCTGATTCTCCCCATCACCCCCCACCCCCACCACCACCACTGAGAATAAACACACGCAGTGAGACTGTAAACAGGTCGGTTAACCTTCTGGACCCAAGTTCTGTCTCTAACAATGTGGAGTGTGGACCAGATGCCTGCAGCTTTCTTCCAATCATAAAATGAAACATAAGTAATTAATATCAGTCTTTGCTCCTAACATTGTTAGAGGGGGGAAAAGGGAAAAAAATGGGAAGGGAGAGATGAAAATAAATTATGCAGAAAGAAAAGGAAGAATAAGCAAGGATAGCTGAAGTAATTGCTGTTGTTTGGAAACTGTAGATTTTTATGGACTTTTAAATCCATGATTATACTTAGGGAAACTCTTCAGGGTGTGTATATAAGTGGTTGGGATGAGAGAGTGCTCAGTAAGCAAATCCAAGCCATTAAATTTCAACTCCGCTTTTCGCAAGAATCCAAAACTTTCCCCAAACAGTTAAACTTTCAAAATGGCAAGAGATCAGTTACAGTTTACTGAAGACTTTGTATTCATTACTGATCACATCAGCCATTGGCCAAAGAAGCATGGTAGCCTTTACATTTCTGAGCATCTGGAGATGTTTATTTTACAACTAATAAAGTGAAAGAGAACCACTCCAGCAATTTCTCTCTAGGAGTCAAAAATAGAACAATTGGAGAAAGGGAATTTAAATATAATTATCTTAAATTCCTTTAAATCACTCCACTATTTGCAGAACATCTTGAAGACACATCTAAGCTTGTTTGTGTAACACTGCTAGAATATTACTGTTCTCTTCTATGAGTCCCTGAGTTTTGTTTTGTTTTTTTTTTTAACATCCTACTACCAGGGAAGTTTGCTGAGCATTCATAAGGAGTCATTGTGTTTTTTCACTGTACTTGTCTTCCCTAACTCCCAATAGATTATGTTAGGGGACACCTACTAAGAGCCTCCAGAGTATCTGATACTTACCCAATCATAGCATTCCTCTCACTGTATGACAATATTTTGCCCAGCTAGTTAACATCTCCATCACATTGTGGGCTCCCTGAGGGTAGGACTGTAGCTGTCTTGCTCGCCATTGTGCATAATGCCTAGAACATAGCATAAATGCTGAAATATTTTTTGAATAAGTGGAATACATGAATACTTTTGCCCTCTTTCCCCAAGTATAAGTCCTCTTGAGGTTAGGAATCCTGCTACTCAAAACAAGTTCCCTTTTCTCAAGTCACCAGTTCAAACCTATCAATAAAAAATGAATGTTTTTGTATGATTAACACAGAGGTGCCCACATATCTGCCTACTTGTTCCACTAATATTTATGGAACACCTACTACGTGCAAGGCTTATGCTAGGCACTGGAAATGAGTGAGCAAAACCAGATAAGATGTTTGCCCTCATGGAGTATGTATAGAATTTTATGGGAGACAGTTGTTAACCAGATAATCACACAAATAAACAAAATATTATAATCAGAAATTCAAATTAAACTATTAAACTGGCAAATTTTAGACAGCTAGATAACGCCAAGTGTTGGTATGGATGTGAGGATCCAGGAATTCTTATGTTCTGCTGGTGGGAGTGTAAACTGGTACAGCTATTCTGGAGACACTTAGAATTATAGTCAAAGTTACGGTTACTGATGCCCTATAGTCCATAAATTCTCAAATAACTTATTGTATGGGGCCATAAGGATATGAGTAGATGAGCAGATTCATATTCATTGCAAATAACTTGTGGTAGTGAAGAATTTGAAGCGAACTAACTTCTAACTAGAAGAGAGGATAGGTAAATGTAGTAGATGCACCCCATGGAGATGCCCCAGTAATTGGAAACAAATGACTACATCAGAGGTGAGTGAACTATGGCCCATGGGCCAAATGTAGCCCACCTCTTGGTTTTGTCTTTTTGTTTATAAATTATTTATAAACAAAGTTCTATTAGAAAATGGCTATGCCTGTTTCTTTAGGTATTGTCTATGGCTGTTTTCACACTACAACAGCAGAGCTGGGTTACAACAGAGACCACATGACCTGCAAAGCCAAAAATGATTACTATGTGATCCCTTACCAAAAACAATGTTTGCTGATCTCTGGACTAGATACACAAGGAAAATCATGGATAGATCTTTAAAACAGTGCTGAGTTTTTTAAAAAGTAAAAAAAATGGAATGATATATATCACCAGTTCTCAAAGTTGACTGTGCATTGAGATCACCTGGGGTAATTTAAGAACTATAATGCCTGGGTCCCAACATAGAGTCAGATTTTTTGGTATAAGCTGCAAGTGAGACATTAGATTAAAGCTATACAGGTGATTCCAATGTGCAGTGATGTTTGAGAACCCCTCAGATGTGTGTGTGTTGTGGGTGTGTATGTGTGTAAACACGTATGATACAATATTTTCTTGACCGCACAGAAAACTTGAACACAAAACATTAACACAAATTTTGGGAGAACACTTAATGAGCCAAAAGATATATATTAAACATATTGGAATGATTGCATATGGAAGGGAAGAATGGAAATGTCATATGAGTAATTATACATACATACATACATGAATAACTATCAGAGAGGGGCTTTGCATAAACCAATGACATTAACATGCAATGAGCTGAGAAATATGATTAACTCAGCTCTTCCTCTGAAGTCCTAAAAGAAATGTTAACCATTGCATCTGTTACATGACACATATTTAAATATGTATTGGATATCTCTTCTTGGGTGTCTCAAAGACAAGTTTTATGTAATTAGTCCAAAATTGACCCCAATGTATTTCCCCTCAAGTCTGTACCTAAAGAAGCACTTCTGGAATGGTAAAGACTTTAAAAATCTGCTCCTCCATAAAAGCAATGAGAAAACTGGCAAAAAATGTCAAAACCATTTCTTTCAGAACTCTGGAAATTAACCCAAGGCTTTCAATAATTTGAGAATTGTTGATTTAAGAAAAGTGACTGGGAGCAAGGTGGTGGAGTAGAAGGTTCCACTAATCATTCCCCCTGCAACGACACCAATTTAACAATTGTCTACCAAAAACAAACAAACAAAAAAAGCTGGAGGCATCACACTACCCAACTTCAAACTATACTATAGGGCTACAGTTACCAAAACAGCATGGTAGTGGTACAAGAACAGACATAGAGACCAATGGAACAAAATAGAGAATCCAGAAATTAGACTGCACACCTACAACTATATGATCTTTGACAAACCTGACAAAAACAAGCAATGGTGAAAGGATTCTCTATTCAATAAATGGTGCTGGGATAACTGGCTAGCCATATGAACAAGATTAAAACTGTACCCCTTTTTAATATAATATACAAAAATTAACTCAAGATGAATTAAACACTTAAATGTAAAACCCGAAACTATCAAAACTCTGGAAGATAACCTAGGCAATACCATTCAGGACATAGGCACAGGCAAAGATTTCATGATGAAGACACTAAAAGCAATTGCAACAAAAGCTAAAATTGACAAATGGTATCTAATTAAACTAAAGAGCTTCTGCACAGCAAAACAAACTATCAACAAAGTAAACAGACAACCTACAGAATGGGAGAGATTTTTTGCAAACTATGCATCTGAACTAAGGTCTAATATCTAGCATCTATCAGGAACTTAAACAAATTTACAAGAAAATAAAACAACCCCATTAAAAAGTGGGCAAGTGACATGAACAAAGACTTTTCAAAAGAAGACATACATGCAGCCAATAGTCACATGGAAAAAAGCTCAACATCACTGATCATTAGAGAAATGCAAATCAAAATCACAATGAGATACCATCCAACACTAGTCAGAATGGGTATTATAAAAAAGTCAAAAAATAACAGATGCTGGTGAGGTTGCAGAGAAAAAGGAATGCTTATACACCATTGTGGAAGATAGTGTGGAGATTCCTCAAAGACCTAAAGACAGAAATACCAATCAACCCAGCAATCTCATTACTGGGTATATACCCAAAGGAATATAAATCATTCTATTATAAAGACACATGCACACATATGTTCATTGCAGCACTATTCACAATAACAAAGACATGGAATCAACCCAAATAGCCATAGATGATAGACTGGATAAAGAAAATGTGGTAGATATACACCATGGAATACATCAGTCATATAAAAGAATAAAAGAATGAGATGATGTCCTTTCCAGGGACATGGATAGCAATCATCCTTAGCAAACTAACACAGGATCAGAAAACCAAATACTACATGTTCTCACTTTTAAGTGGGAGCTAAATGATGAGAACACATGGGAACAAAGAAAGGAACAACACACACTGGAGTTGATTGTAGGGTGAAGAGTGGGAGGAGGGAGAGTATCACGAAAAATAACTAATAGATACAAGGCTTAACACCTGGGTGATGAAATAATCTGGACAACAAATCCTGATGACACACATTTACCTATGTAACAAACCTGCACATGTATCCCGAACTTAAAATAAAAGTTAAAAAAATCACACGGTATTCCATAAATGTGAACAATTAGTATCAGTTAAAAACAAAACAAAACAAAAATTGTTAGAAAAAAAAAAAAAAACTACAGAGAAAACACCCTCATAAGAACCAAAAATCAGGTGAGCCTTCATAGTACCTGGTTTTAACTATGAATCGCCAATGCCACCCCTCCCTCACCACCCCCCGTTTCACCCCAGCAGCAGCAATGTAGTACAGAGAGCACTTAGCACTCCCTAAGTACTAAGCAAAGGGGACTTTGTCTTTCATGTTAGGTACCAGCTTGGCCACAGTTGGGCAGAACACCAAGTAAAATCTTGGAGTCTTCGATTCCAGGATTTGACCCTTGGATGGCATCTCTGGCTCTGCCATGGGCCAGAAGAGTGCCCACTGCCCTGAATGGTGAGTTCCAGGACAGGCAGCATTTACCACAGTCTGACTTAAGAGCCCTTGGGTCTTAAGGGAAAATCGGCAGTTGTCTTGCAGAACTCCCCATGGTCTATGGTGGCCGTGGCTACAGGCTGAGGCTACTCTGCCTTTGGAGAGGGGAAGGAAGAGTGGCAAGGACTGTGTCTTGTGGTTTGAGTGCCAGCTCAGCCACAGTATAATAGAACACCAGATTGAATTTTAAGGTTTTTGACTCTAGTCCCTGACTCCCTGACAGCACTTCTGGACCCACCCAGGGCTAGGGGAAACTTGCCAACCTGAAGGGAAGGACACTGGCCTGGCTGGCTTTGCCACTTGCTGATTGTGGAGCCCCAGGGCCCTGAGAAAACATAAGAAGTAGCCAGGGAGTGGTTACCATAAGCTTTGGGTGAGATCCAGTGCTCTGCTGCACAGTCATAATGGTGGTGGCCACAGAGGTGCATGTGTCACAACACCTCCAGCTCTAGGTGGTTCAGAACAGAGAGACTCCATTTTGAAGGGAGAAAGTAATGAAAGAGAACAAGAACTTCTGCCCGGTAATCCAGAGAATTCTCCCAGATCCTGTCCAGGACCGTCAAGGTAGTACCTCTACAAGTCTGCAACAACCATAGCCTTATGGGGCTAGGGGAGCCCCTAAAGCAGATATGGCTTAGATAATAACACTTAAGTTCTGTCAAGTATCTGGAAAGCTTTCCCAACAAGGAAGGGTGTAAACAACCTCAGATAGTGAAGACTACAATAAATACCTAACTCATCAATACACAGGCACTGAAGATTGTTGACTAGCATCAACACCATCCAGGAAAACATAACCTCACCAAATAAACTAAATAAGCTACCAGAGACCAACCCTGGAGAAACAGAAATATGTGACCTTTTAGATAGAGAATTCAAAACAGCTATGTTGAGGAAACTCAAAAAAAATCAAGATAACACAGAGAAGTTCAGAATTCTATCACATAAATTTAACAAAGAGATTGAAATAATAAAAAATAATCAAGCAGAAATTCTGGAGCTGAAAAATTTGACTGGAATGCTGAAGAATGTGTCAGAGTCTTTTAATAGTAGAACTGATGGAGCAAAAGGAAGAATTAGTAAGCCTGAAGACAGGTTATTTGAAAATACACAGTCAGAGGAGACCAAAGAAAAGGAATTTAAAAAATGAAGCATGCCTACAAGACCTGGAAAATAGCCTCAAAAGGGCAAATCTAGGAGTTTTGGCCTTAAAGAGGAGGTAGAGAAAGAGACAGGAGTAGAAAGTTAATTCAAAGGGATAATAACAGAGAATTTCCCAAACCTAGATAAAGATATCAATAACCAAATACAAGAAAGTTATAGAACATCAAGCAGATTTAACCCAAAGAAAACTACCTCATGGCATTAAATAATCAAACCCAAAGGTCAAGAATAAAGGAAAGACCCTAAAAGCAGCAAGATAAAAGAAACAAATAACATACAATGGAGCTCTCTAATACATTTGACAGGAGACTTTTCAGTGGAAACCTTACAATCCAGGAGAGAGTGGCATGACATATTTAAAGTGCTGAAGGAAAAAACCTTCCACCTTACAGTAGTATATCTGGTGAAAAGATCTTTCAAACATGAAGAAGAAATAAGGACTCTCCCATACAAAGAAAAGCTAAGGGATTTCCTAAACACCAGATCACTCCTGCAAGAAATGCTAAAGTACTTCAGTTAGAAAGAAAATGATGTTAATTAGCAATAAGTAATCACCTGAAGGTACAAAACTCACTGGTAGTAGTAAATACACAGAATGCAGATTATTATAGCATAGTAACTGTTGTTATAAACTACTCTTATCCTAAGTAGAAAGACTAAGCAATGCACCAATCAAAAAAGATAACTATGATAACTTTTCAAGACATAGACTGTACGATAAGACATAAATAGAAAAACCACAAACTTAAAAAGCAGGGGGATGGAGTTAAAGCATAGAGTTTTTATTATTTTCTTTTAGCTTCTTTGTTTAAGCAAACAGCGTTAAGTTTTTGTCAGGTTAAGTAATGGGTTATAAGATAGTACTTGCAAGCCTCCTGGTAACCTCAAACCAAAAAACATACAATGAATACACAAAAAATAAAAAGCAAGAAAATAAATCATATCACCAGAGAAAATCATCTTCACTAAAAAAAGACAGGAAAGGAGGAAGGAAGGAAGGAAGGAAGGAAGGAAGGAAGGAAGGAAGGAAGGAAGGAAGGAAGGAAGGAAGGAAGGAAGGAAGGAAGGAAAGAAAGAAAGAAAGAAAGAAAGAAAGAAAGAAAGAAAGAAAGAAAGAAAGAAAGAAAGAAAGAGGATGGCAAAACCATCAGAAAACAAATAACAAAAGGGCTAGAGTAAGTCCTTACTTACCAATAATAATATTGAATGTGAATGAACTAAACTCTACAATCAAAAGACAAAGAATGGCTGAATGGATGAAAAAACAAGATCCATTGATCTGTTGCCCACAAGAAACAGACTTCAACTATAAAGACACAGACTTAAAATAAAGGGAGGAAAAAGATATGCCATACAAATGAAAACCAAACAAGAGCAGAAGCAGCTATGCTTATATCAGACAAAATAGATTTCAAGATAAAAACTATAAGAAGAGACTAAGAAGGTCACTATATAATAATAAAGGGATCAATTCAACAAGAGGAGATAATGACTATAAATATATATGCACCCAACACATGAGCACCACAGATATATAAAGAAAATATCATTACAGCTAAAGAGAGAGATAGGCCCCAATATGATAACAGCTGGAGACTTCAACACCCCACTTTCAGTGTTGGACAGATTTTCCAGACAGAAAATCAACAAAGAAACAGACTTAATATGCACTATAGATCAAATGAATCTAATAGATATTTAGAGAACATTTTATCCAATGGTCACAGAATACACATTCTTTTCCTCAGCACATGGATCATTATCAAAGATGGACTATATGTTAGGTCACAAAACAAGTCTTAAAACACTCAATATAATCGAAATAATATCAAGTATCTTCCCTGACCACAAAGGAATAAAACTAGAAATCAATAACAAGAGGAATTTTTGAAACTATACAAAGACATGGAAATTAAACAATCTGCTCCTGAATGATCAGAGGTCAATGAAAAAACTAAGAAGGAAATTAAAAAATTTCTTGAAGGGAATGATAATGGAAACACAACATACCAAACCTATGGGATGCAGCAAAAGCAGTACTATGAGGGAGGTGTCTAACTCTAAGTGTCTACATCAAAAAAGAGGAAACACTTCAAATAAACAATCTAATTATGCATCTTAAAGAAGTGAAAAAGCAAGAGCAAACTACTAGCCCAAAGTTAGTAGGAGAAAATAAATAATAAAGATCAGAGAAGAAATAAGTGAATTTGAAATAAAGAAAATAATAAAAAAGATCAATGAAACAAAAGGTCAAAAAGTTATGTTTAACTTTTCAAAAAAGACAAACCTAAAGACAAACCTTTAGACAGACTAGGGAAAAAGTGAGATCTAACTATATAAAATGAAAAAGAGACCTTACATCTGTTACTGCAGAAATTCAAAAGATCATTAATAGCTACTATGAGCAATGATATGCCAATAAATTGGAAAATCTAGAAGAAACAGACAATTTCCTGGATACATACAATCTACCGAGATTGAACCATGAAGAAATCCAACACCTAACAGACCAATAAGAAGTAATGAGATCAAGCCATAACAGAAAGTCTCCTGGTAAAGAAAAGCCCAGGACCCCAATGGCTTTACTGCTCAATTCTACCAAACATTTATAGAAGAAGTAATACCAACCCTACTGAAAAATAGAGGAGGAAGGAATACTTCCAAACTCATTCTATGATGCTAACATTATTCTGATGCTAAAACGGGACAAAGGCACATTAAAAAAAAACTACAAGCCAATATATTTCATGAATATTTGTGCAAAAATTCTCAACAAAATACTAGCAAACAGAATTCGACAATACACTAGAAAGATCATCCATCATGACCAAGTGGAATTTACCCCTGGGATGCAAGGATGGTTCAACATATGCAAATCAATTAGTATGATACATCATATCAACAGAATGAAGGGCAAAAACCATATGATCATTTCAATTAATACTGAAAAATAATTTGATAAAATTTAACACCCCTTCATGATAAAAATCCTCAAAAAACTGCATATAGAAGGAGCACACCTCGACATAAGAGCCATATATGACAGACCCACAAGCTACCATTTTCATATACCAACAGCAAGTAACCTGAAAAAGAAGTTAAAAAGTAATCCCATTTACAATAGCCACAAATAAAATTAAATGCCTAGGAATTAACTTAACCAAAGAAGTGAAAGAGCTCTATAATGAAAACTATAAAACACTGTGAAAGAAATTGAAGAGGGCACCAAAAAATAAAAAGATATTCCATGTTCATGAATTGGAAGAATCAATATTGTTAAAATGTCCATTTTACCCAAAGCAACCTGTAGATTCAATGCAATCTCTATCAAAATACCAATAACATTCTTCGCAGAAATATAAAATGGAAACCTAAAATGTATACAGAACCACAAAAGATACAGAATAGCCAAAGATATTCTAAGGCAAAAGAACAAAACTGGAGGAATTGCATTACTTGACTTCAAATTATACTACAGAGGCATAGTAATCAAAACAGCAATGATACTGGCATAAAAACAGACACATGGACCTATGGAACAGAATAGAGAACACAGAAACCGATCCTCACACTTACAGTGAACTTATTTTTGACAAAGATGCCAAGAGCATACACTGGGGAAAAGGCAGTCTTTTCAATAAATGGTGCTGAGAAACCTGGATATCCATATGCAGAAGAATGTAACTAGACCCCTATCTCTCACCACATATAAAAATTAAATCAAATGGATTAAAGACTTAAATCTAAGACCTCAAACTGAAACTCCTATAAGAAAACATTGGGAAAATCTCCAGGACATTGATCTGGGTTAAGATTACTTAAGCAATACCCCAGAAGTACAGGCAACCAAAGCAAAATGGACAAATGGGATTGCATCAAGTTTAAAAGCTCTCCACAGCAAAGGATGCAATCAACAAAGTGAAGAATGGGAGAAAATATTTGCAAACTACCCATCTGACTAGGGATTAATAACTGGAATATATAAGGAGCTCAAACAACTCTGCAGGAAAAAAAAATCAAACAATCTGATCAAAAAATGGGTAAAAGATTTTTATAGACATTTATTGAAAGAAGACATACAAATGGCAACAGGCATATATAAAAGTGCTCAACATAATTGATAATCAGAGAAATGCTAATAAAAATTACAGTGAGATATCATCTCACCTTAGTTGATATGGTTTAGCTGTGTCCCCACCCAAATCTCATCTTGAATTGTAGCTCCCATAATCCACATGTGTTGGAGAGACCTGGTGGGAGGTAACTGAATCATGGGGGCAGGTTTTCCTGTGCTGTTATCATGATAGTGAATACGTCTCACAAGATCTGCTGGTTTTATGAAGGGCAGTTCCCCTGCACATGCTCTTTGACCTGTTGCCATGTAAGATGTGCCTTTGCTCCTCCTTTGTCTTCTGCCATGATTGTGAGGCCTCCCCAGCCATGCTGAACTGTGAATCAATTAAATCTCTTTCCTTTATAAGTTACCCAGTCTTGGGTAAGTCTTTATTAGCAGCATGAAAACAGACTAATATAGCACATTGTTACCAAGAGTGAAGTGCTGCTGTAAAGATAACCAAAAAAGTGAAAGCTACTTTGGAACTGGGTAACAGGCAGAGGCTGGAAAAGTTTGGTGGGCTCAGAAGAAGACAGGAAAATGTGAGAAAGTTTGGAGCTTCCTAGAGACTTGGACAGAAAACAGAAAGCCGTGGGAAAGTTTGGAACTTCCTAGGGACTTGTTGAATGCCTTTGACCAAAATGCTGACAGTGATAGAGACAGTAAAGTCCAGGCTGAGGTGGTCTCAGATGGAGATGAGGAACTTGTTGGGGACTGGAGTAAAGGTCACTCTTGATATGCAAAGAGACTGGTGGCATTTTGCCTTGGCCCTAGAGATCGGTGGAATTTTGAACTTCAGGGAGATGATTTAGGGTAACTGGCAGAAGAAGTTTCTAAGTGGCAAAGTGTTCAAGAGGAAGCAGAGCATAAAAGTTTGGAAATTTTGCAGCCTGATAATGCAGAAGAAAAATAAAGACCCATTTTCTAGGAAGAAATTCATGCCTGTTGCAGAAATTTGCATAAGTAATGAGGAACCAAATCTTAGTCACCAGGACAATGAGGAAAATATCTCCAGGGCCTGTCAGAGACTTTCACGGCAGCTACTCCCATCACAAGCCCGGAGGCCTAGAGGTAAAAAATGGTTTCCTGGGCCAGGACCAGGACCCTGCTACTGTGTGCAGCCTCAGGACTTGGTGCCCTGCATCCCAGCTGCTACAGCCATGGCTAAAGGGGGCCAAGGTACAGTGTGGACTGTGGCTTCAGAGGGGGCAAGCCACAAGCCTTGGCAGCCTACATAAGCTACAGTGGTGTTTAGCTTGTGGGTGCACAGAAGTCAGGAACAGAAGTTTGGGAACCTCTGCCTAGATTTCAGAGGATGTAGGGAAACACCTGGATGTTCTGGCAGAAGTTTGCTGCAGAGGCAGAGTCCTTATGGAGAACTTCTGTTAGGGCAGTGTGGAAGGGAAATGTGGGGTCAGAACCCCCACACAGAGTTTCTACTGGGGCACTGCCTAGTGGAGCTGTGAGAAGAGGGCCTCCATCTTTCAGACACCAGAACGGTAAATCTACCAACAGCTTGCACCATGCAGCTGGAAAATCTGCAGACTTTCAATGCCAGCCAATGAAAACAGCCAGGAGGGGACTATACTCTGCAAAGCCACAGGGGAGGAGCTGCCCAAGGTCATGGTAGCCCACCTTTTGCATCAGCATGCCCTGAATGTGAGACATGGCATCAGAGATCATTTTGGAACTTTAAGGTTTAATGACTGCCCTATTAGATTTCAGACTTGCATGGAGCCTGTGGTCTTTTCTGTTGGCCAATTTCTCCCAGTTGGAATGGGAGCATTTATCCAATGCCTGTACCCCCACCGTATCTAGGAAGTAACTAACTTGATTTTGATTTTACAGGCTCTTAGGCAGAAAGGACTTGCCTTGTCTCAGATGAGACTTTGGACTTGGACTTTTGAGATAATGCTGGAATGAGTTAAGACTTTGGGGAAGAGTTGGGAAGGCATGATTGGTTTGGAAATGTGAGGACATGAGATTTGGGAGGGACTGGGGCAGAATGATATGGTTTGGCTATGTCCCCACCCAAATCTCACCTCGAATTATAGCTCCCATGATCCCCATGTGTTATGGAAAGGACCCAGTGGGAGGTAATTGAATCATGGGGCAGGTTTCTACCATGTTGTTCTTGTGGTAGTAAATAAGTCTCATGAGATCTGATGGTTTTATAAAGGGCAGTTCCCCTGAACATGCTCTCTTGCCTGCCACCATGTAAGATGTACCTGTGCTCCTCCTTTGCCTTCTGCCATGATTGTGAGGCCTCCCCAGCCATGATGAACTGTGAGCCAATTAAACCTCTTTCCTTTATAAATTACTCAGTCTTGGGTATGTCTTTACTAGCAGCATCAGAATGGAATAATATAATACACCAGTTAAAATGGCTTATATCCAAAAGTCAGGCAATAACAAATGCTGGTGAGAATGTGGAGAAAAGGGAACCCTAGCACACTGTTGGTGGGAATGTAAATTAGTACAACCAGTATGGTGAACAGTTTGAAGGTTCCTCAGAAACTAGAAATAGAGTTAACATATACCCACCACTGGGTATATACCCAAAATAAAGGAAATCTGTATATTGAAGAAGTATCTGGACTCCCATGTTTGTTGCAGCACTGTTCACAATCCCAAGATTTGGAAGCAACCTAAGTGTCCATCAACAGATGAATGGATAGAGAAAATGTGACACATACACACAATGGAGTACTATTCAGCCATAAAAAAGAATAAGATCTGGCCAGGCGTGGTGGCTCACACCTGTAATTCCAGCATTTTGGGAGACTGAGGTGGGCAGATCACCTGAGGTCAGGCGTTCCAGACCAGCTTGGCAAATATGGTGAAACCCCATCTCTACTAAAAACACAAAAAGTAGCTGGGTGTGGCGGTGGATGCCTGTAATCCCAGTTACTCAGGAGGCTGAGGCAGGAGAATCACTTGAATTCGGGAGATGGAGGTTGCAGTGAACCGAGATTGCACCACGGCACTCCAGCCTGGGTGACAGAGCAAGACTCTGTCTCAAAAAAAAAAAAAAAAAAAAAAAATGAGATCCTGTTATTTGCAACAACATGGATGGAACTGCAGATCACTATGTTAAGTAAAATAAGCCAGGCACAGAAAGACAAACATCACACATTTTCACCTATTTCTGGGATCTAAAAATCAAAACAATTGAACTTATCGACATAGAGAATAGAAGGATGGTTACTACAGGCTGGGAAGGACAGTGGAGCTGGTGGGGGGAAGGTGTGATAGTTAATGGCTACAAAAAAAATATTTAGAAAGAATGAATAAGATCTAGTATTTGATAGCACAACAGGGTGACTATAGTTAATAATAACTTAATTGTACATTTTAAAATAAATAAAGGAGTTTAATTGGATTGTTTGTAACACAAAAGGTAAATGCTTGAGGGGATGGATACCCCATTCTCCATGATGTGATTATTTCACATTGCATGCATGTATCATCAAAACATCTCATGTACCCCTAAGTATATACACCTAGCATGTACCCACAAAAATTAAAAATTAAAAAAATTTTTAAAAAGAAAATTGGCTGAGTCCCAGTAAGAATGGTAACCTCTGTGGTACCGTAACTTGCCTTATTTTCATCCCCATTGCTCCAGTTCTGCAGTAGTCTTTGAAAACCAGCACCCTCAAAATCACAGTAGCTGTGAAAACCAGCAATCTAGCAGCAACTGGAGGGGGCATGCCCAGGAAATACTTCAAGGCCCTAATTTGTCACCTCTGGCTAAAACTAATACTCTCTGAAAGCAGGAAATTAAGGATCAGGTAAAGTTTCAAACTGCTGAGGCATTGAAAGTGTTCCCCAACACTCACTCAGAGCCCTTTGGCAAAGAGTGGAAGATTTGTGGTTCAAAGTATTTAAGGAAATCTCCATCCAAACATTAGCTGACTGCTAAGCTAAATGAACAGAAACTTTAGCCACAGTACACAACAAAGAATACAGACTTTACAGAATTGATCCAGGAGAGTCATTAAACCAACAGTGAAAACAACAACATACTTTGAGGATCTGATTGCCAGAGATTCAACATTATATTATTTAAAATGTCCAGTTTTCAACAAAAAATTATGAGACATCCAAAAAAGCAGGAATGCATGAAAATGATATTTAGTGAAATAGAGAATATGAATAAAAGGGACAGAAATTATAACAAAAGAACCAAACAAATTCTAAAGTATATATATACAAAATTGCTTCCATTATTATTACATTGTTTTTAAAAAGCAAAAAAGTACTTCCTATTTTATCAGTAATTACATAAAATGTATACAGATTAAACATTCCAAGCAAAAGGCACAAACTGGAAGTATAGTAAAGAATCATGATCCAACCACATGCTGTCCATAAAGGGCACACTAAATTAAAAGCCATTAATAGAGAAAAGTAAGAGGATGGAAAAAGATACACTGTGAAAATGGTAGCTAAAAGAGACCTGAAGTGGCCATATTAATATCCAAAGTCGACTTGAAGACAAAAGTTTTTTTTAGCAACAAACGAGGACAATTTTTGGAGCACTCTCAGTAACTTTATTTGAATTAGTATTGTTCAGAGAAAATATACAAGTTTAAAATGACCTCAAATAATGTCAGCATTGGCCACTCAAAAAAATCAATCAAATAGAAGACAAATTTAGTTATTATTTCTGTGATTCATTGCAAGTGTAGGACATCTTTATAAACAAATCTATTTTTGCTTTTAGAACTATTGTTAATTAACACATAAGAATTGTACATATTTATGGGATAAAATATGATATTTTAATACATGTATACAATATGAAATGATCAAATCAGAGTAATTAGCATATCCATCACCTCAAACACCTATTATTTCTTTGTGTTGGGAGCATTTCAAATCCACTTTTCTAGTGGATTTGAATAAATTGTTCAAATTATTCAAATATAATGAATAAACTGTTCATTATAGTCACCCTATATTGCTATAGAACCCTAGAACTTGTTCCTCTTATCTAGATGAAATTCTGTATCCTTTAACCAACCTTTGGCTATCCCCTCCCTGACCCACCACATTTTCCTGCCTCTAGTAACCACTACAGTACTCTCTACTTCCATGAAATCAACATTTTTAGCTTCCACATGTGAATGAGAACATGTGGTATTTAACTTTCTGTGCCTGGCTTATTTTACTTAACATAATGTCTTGAAAGCTCATGTATGTTGCCACAAATTGCAGAATTTTGTTCTTTTATACAGCTAAATATTTTATTGTGTATATACACCACCCTTTTCTTTATCCATTTATCTGTTGATGGACACTTAGGTGGTTTCATATCTTGGCATTGTGAATAGTGCTACAATAAACATGGGAGTGTAGATATCTTTTTGACATACTAATTTCCTTTCCTTTGCATATATACCCAGAAATGGCATTGCTGGATCATAAGGTAGTTTTATTTTCATTTTTTTTATGGATTTCCATACTGATTTCTGTATTACTGCACTAATTTTCCTCCTCATTAACAGTGTATAAGAGTTCCCCCTTCTCCACATCTTCACCAGCATTTGTTATTTTTTGCCTTTTTTATCATAGCCATTCTAACTGGGATGAGGTGATGTCTCACTATGGTTTTAATTTGTATTTCCCTGATGATTAGTGGTGTTGAGCATTTTTTCATATACCTGTTGGCCATTTGTATAAAAAAGGACATTTTATAAAGATAAAAGTGTGAATATAACAGAAAGACATAACAATCATAAACATGCATGCAACTAACAATAGAGCTCAAAATACAATAAGCAAAAATTAACATAATTGGAGGGAGAAATAGATAATTTTTTGTTGTTGTTGTTGTTGAGATGGAGTCTCACTCCATCACTCAGACTGGAGTGCAGTGGGGGCAATCTTAGCTTACTGCAACCTTCGCCTCCCAAGTTTAGTAGAGACAGGGTTTCACCATGTTGGTCAGGCTGGTCTCTAACTCCTGAACTCAAGTGATCCACCTGCCTTGGCCTCCCAAAGTTCTGGCATTATAGGCATAAGCCACTGTGCCTGGCCAGAAATAGACAATTTAAAGGTAATAGTTGAGATTTCAATACCACACTTTCAGTAATGGATAGAATAACTAGACAGAAGATCAACAAGGAAATAGAAAACTTGAATGACACTATAAACCACCCGGACCTGACAGACATTTATAGAATGTCCTTCTTGTCTTAGCTTGTTTGGGTTAAGACAATACTTTAATACTTTAGAATTGGTAATTTAGAAACAGTAAAAATTTATTACTCACAATTTTGGAAGCTTAAAAGTCCAAGATCAAGGTGCTGGCAGATTTGGTGTTAGTTGAGGGCCTGTTACCACTAGATGGTGCCTTCTAGATGCATCCTTACATAGCTGAAGGGGTAAAGGGCTACCTCAAGCTTCTTTTATAAGGGCACTAATCCCATTCATAAGAGCTCTGCCTTCATGACCCAATCATGTCCCAAAGGCCCCACATCTTAATACTATCACATTGGGTATTAGGTTTTAACATGAATTTTGGGGGAACACAAAGCTTTAGACCATAGCATTCTGCTCCTGGTACCCCACAATTTTTGTACTTCTCACATGCAAAATACGTTCAATCCAGCATCTGTTATTTTTTGGTTTTTTTTTGATAATTGTCATTCTAGTTAGGATGAGATGACATATTTCCAGCATCAACTCAAAAGCCTGAAGTCCAAAGTCTCATCTAAATACCATCTAAATCTGAAACGAATGAGACTTAAGGTGTGACATATCCTGAGGCAAATTCCCTTCCAAGTTTGAGCCTCTGAAATCAAACAAGTTATGTGTTTCTAAAATATAATGATGAGACAGGCATAGAGTAGATATTTCTATTCTTAAAGAGAGAAATAGGAAAAAAGAAAAGAGTAATAGATCGCAAATAAGTCTAAAATACAACAGGAAAAATGCATTAAATCTTAAGGTTTCAGAATAATTTTCTTTGATTCCATGTCCTCCTTTCCAGACATAGTGAGGTGAAGGTTGGGCCTCCAAGAGTCCAGTTGGCCCCACTGCCATCACTTTGCTGGGCACAGCCCACACAGAAGCTCTTATAGATTGAAGTTGGTTGCCTGCAGCTCTCTCAGACTGGAGTTGCACACTGTTAGCTTTATAGTACTGGAGTCTCAGGGACAGCCCCACCCCAATGGGTCCTGTGGACATTGCCCTAATGGGGGCTCTTTGTGGTGACTCTAACTCCACAGTTCTGCTGGGCATTGCCCTAGCAAAGATGCTCTGTGTGGCCCTGCTACTGTGGCAGTTTTCTGCCTGGGCCCTGAGGCTCTCTGGGGCATCCTTTGAAATCTAGATGGAGGTAGTCATGCCTCCATAGCTCATATTCTCTGTACATCCATGGGGATGGCACCGTGTAGGTGCTACCATGGTTTTCTGCCTGTGCCTTCCAGAGGAGTGCCTTGAGCTGCACCTGGTCCCACTTGTACCACAAGCGGCCAAGGAGTACTACACCAGAACTGGGGGAGTAGAGCCTGGAAATCACTCTGCCCCCAAGACCCTAGCATTCTGGGTCTGTGGTAGGTGGAGCAGCCCTGAAGTTCTCTGAGATACCTTCAGAAGCATTCTTCCATTGTACTGATGAATAGCATATGGCTTTTTTCTATCCATACTAATCTCCCTATCAAATGGTTGCTTGGCCACACTCTTGGTGGTCTCTTCTGAACAAGCTTTTTTATTCCTTACAACTTTGCCAGACTGAGAATTTTCCAAATCTTTAAGTTCTGCTTCCTTTTTGATTATAAGTTCTGTCTTTAATCTCTTGTCTCATATTTTACTATAAGTAGTCAAGAGAAACCATGCTGCATCCTCAGCACTTTGCTTAGATATTTCTTCCACCAAATATCCTATTTCATCAACTCAGAAGTTCTTCCCTACACAAAACACTAGGACACAGACATAATTCAGCCAAGTTATTTGACACTTTATAACAATAATTGCCTTTCCTTCAGTTTCAGTAACATGTTCCTCATTTCTGTCTAAGCCTTCAGCAGGATAGCTTTTACTGTTCATATTTCTACTAACATTCTGTTCATGACCTCTTAGGTAATCTGTGAGAGGATTGAAGCTTTCTCTACAGCTCTCTATTTCTTTTGAGCCCCCACCAGAATCACCCTTTATGGTCCATTCATGGCAACAGAAGCTTTTTTTTTAGCATGTATCACCAAACTTATCCAGCCTCTACTCATTACCTAGTTTCAAAGCCACGATCACATTTTTAGGTATTTGTTACAGCAGCACCCTATCTCAGTTTCAATTTCTGCCTTAGTACATTAAGGTTGCTAAAACAAAATACCTTAGACTGGGTAATTTAGAAGCAATAAAAATTTATTACTCACAGTTCTGGAGGCTTGGAAGTCCATGATCAAGGTGCTGGCAGATTTGGTATCCATTAAGGGCTCATTACTCATAGATGGCACTGTCTAGCCTTGTCCTCACATGGAGCAAGAGGCAAATAGGCTCTCTCAAGTTTATTTTATAAGGCCACTAATGCCATTCATGAGGGCTCTGCTCTCATGACCTAATCACCTCCCAAAGCCCCTACCTCTTAATACTATCACATTGGGTATTAAGTTTCAACATATGCATTTTGAGGGGACACAAATCTTCAGACCGTATAGCACTGCCCAACAACAGAAGAATATGCATTTTTTTTCAAATTCAGTGGAACATTCTCCAGGAGAGACCACTATTAAACCATCACACGAGCCTCAATAAATTTAGAAAGATTAAAATGATTCAAAGTATGTTCTCCAGCCTCAATGTTACGAAATTTAAAATGAATAACAGAAGGAAATTTGGGAAATTCACAAATATGTGAAAATTAAACAACACACTTCCAAATAACCAGTGGGTCAAAAAAGAAACTATGAGGAAAACTGAAAAATACTTTGAAATGAATGAAAAACAAAAATACAACATATAACAGTTTTGTTATGTCGTTAAGCCATGCTTAGATATAAATTTATGGTTGTAAACACCTATATTAAAGAATAAGAAAGAGGCCGGGCGTGGTGGCTCATGACCGTAATCCCAGCACTTTGGGAGGCTGAGGTGGGCAGATCACTTGAGGCCAGGAGTTCGAGACCAGCCTGGCCAACATGGCGAAACCCCGTCTCTACTAAAATACAAAAATTAGTTGGGCGTGGTAGCAAGTGCCTGTAATCCCAGCTACTCAGGAGGCTGAGACACAAGAATTGCTTGAACCTGGGGGGCAGAGGTTGCAGTGAGCCAAGATTGCACCACTGTACTCCATCCTGGGTGACAGAGCAAGACTCTGTCTCAAAAAAAAAAAAAAAAAAGAAGAAGAAGAAGAAGAAAGACCTCAAGTGAGTAACCTAAACTTCCACTGTATTAAACTAGAAAGAGTTAACTAAACTCAAAGCAAGAAGAATAAAGGACATGATAAAGATTAGACCAGAAATAAATGAAATACAGAGTAGAAAAACAGTAAGAATATCAATAAAGCTAAAGTTGGTTCTTTTAAAAGTCAACAAAATTGACATACTTCTAGCTAGAAAAGACTCAAATTACTAAAATCAGGAAAGAAAGGGAATATTACACCAACCTTATACAAATGAAAAAGAATGAAAAGTTAATACTATGAAAAACTGTTTGTAAACAAATTAGATAGCACAGATGAAATGGACACATTCATAGAAATACACAAACCACTGATCCTGACTCAAGAAGAAATGTACAATCTTAATGGACTTATAAAAGGAAAAAAGATTAAATTGATAAAATTCTTGCAAAGCAAAGCTTAGGCCCAAATGGCTTCACTGCTGGATTCTACCAAACATTTAAAAAAGAATTAATATAAATTGTACACAAACTGTTTCAAAAAATAGAAGAGAACATTTTCAAACTCATTATATAAGGCCAGTATTAATCTAATAGCAAAACTAAACAAAAAAAATCATAAGAACATAAAGCTAAAGACCAATATCTTTTATGATCATGGATGCAAACATCCCTAACAAACTACTAGCAAGTTGAAACTGACAATATATTTAAAAGTTTATATACCACAACCAAGTGAGATTGATTTCAGGGATGCAAGATTGGTGCTGGAACGACTGGATATCCACATGTAAAATAACAAGTTTGGACCTCTTTCTCATACTATACAAACATTAACTCCAAAGACATCATAGACCTAAATATAAGACTTAACACTATAAAACTCTTAGACCTTGGATTTGGCAATGGAGTCTTAGCTACAACATTAAAAGCATAAGCAGTCATGGAAAAAATAGGTAAATTAGACTTCATAAAAATTAAAAACACTTGTTCTTCAAAGGAAACTATCAACCAAGTAAAAGGACCATGCACAGATACGTAAATCTGTTAAGTGACTTGTATCTACAATGAAGAACTTCTACAACTAAACAATAAAAAGACAACCCAATTTTAAATAATGAGCAAAGTATTTGAATAGACATTTCTCCAAAGAAGATATACAAATGTCTAATAAACCCATGAAAAGATGCTCAATATCATTGGTCATCAGGGAAATGCAAATTAAAACTACAATGAGGTATCACTTTGCACCCACAATAATGGCTGTAATAAAAAAGTCAGACAACACAAGTGTTGACAAGGATGTAGAGAAACTGGAACCCTCATTCATTGCTGGTGGGACTGTAAAATGGTATGACCAATTTGGAAAACAGTTATATAGCTTCCCAAAATGTTAAACACAGAGTTACCATACGATTCAGCAATTCCACTCTTAGGTATGTACCCAAGATAAATGAAAATGTATTTCCACACGAAAATTTGCACATGAATGTTCCCAGCAGGATTATTCATAATGGCCAAAACGTGGAAATAACCCAAATGTCCATCAACTGATGGATAAACGAAACATGGTATATTAATTCCATATAATATTATTCAGCTATAAAAAAGAATAGAGTATTGATACATGGTATAGCATGGGTGAATATTAAAAAAATTATGATAAGTAAAATAAGCCAGTCACAAAAGATCACATATTGCAGGAGTCCCTAACCCCTGGGCCACAGACCAGTACCAGTTCGTGGCCCATTAGGAACCAGGCCTCACAGCAGAAGGTGAGTGGCGGGCAAGCAAGCAAACTTCATCTGTATTTACAGCTGCTTCCCATCACTTGCATAACCACCTGAGCTCACTTCCTGTCAGATCATCAGTGGCATTAGATTTTCATAGGAGCCTGAACCCTACTGTGAACTGTGCATGCAAACTAGGCTGCACGCTCTTTATGAGAATCTAATGCCTGATGATCTGACACTGTCTTCCATCACCCCCAGATGGAACTGTTTAGTTGCAGGAAGACAAGCTAGGGCCCACTGATTCACATTATAGTGAGTTGTATAATTATTTCATTATATATTACAATGTAACAATAGTAGAAATAAAGTGCACAATAAATGTAATGCACTTGAATTATCCTGAAACCATACCTCCCTCGTGGTCAATGGAAAAATTGTCTTTCATGAAACTGGTCCCTGGTGCCAAAAACATTGGGGACCACTGACATATTGTATGATTCCATTCATATGAAATGCCAGAATAGGCAAGTCATTAGATAGAAAGTAGATTAGTTTTTGTCAGAGGCTGAGGAGGAAAGCACAATGGTGAGTCACTGCTAATGGATATGGTGTTTCTTTTTCTGGTGATGAAAATGTTATCAAATAAGATAGTGGTAATGGTTTTCTATGTCTATAAATATGCTATAACAAGTGAAATATTGAACTGTACACTTTAAAGGGTAAATTTTATGGTATGCAAACTATATCTTAATAAAGATGCCATTTAAAAAAGTACACCAATACTCCCAAATTCCTTATTCTAGTGAATGCCAAAATGTTCCATCCATTTATACAAACCAGTAACCTTCTTTGAGAGATCTTGTTCCTACTCTCTTTTTAGTCTACCACCAATTCCTACCAATATCTTCTCCTACATATGGCCGTTCAGGCCTTTGTTTTTCTACCACCATCCAAGCCCAATTCACCATTATTTCTTGCCTGAAATATCCAATAGTCAATTAACTAGTCATCCTGCATCTGCTCCTACCTGTTCCCCTATTCATTCTTCACCTAACAGCCAGAGTAATCCTTTCAAAATGAAAAAAATTAATAAACATTTTTATTAAAGCAAAACTTACATAAATAAAAGTATATACATTCTTAGCATCCAGTTTTGTGAATTACCACAAAGTGAATATTCCCATGAAAACGCCATCCAGATTAGGAAATAAAACATTACCAATATCCCAGGAGCACCCCCACTTTATGACTTTATGTTCCTTTTCATTTAGTACTATCTATTCTCTCAATATCTTTTCTACCATTATGTATTGGTTTCACCTAGTTCTGAAGTGTACGCAAAGGGAGTCATAGAAAAAGTATGCTTTCGTATCTGGATTTTTCCATTTGATAGTATGTTTGGGAGATTCATTGTTACTGTGTATAGGAGCCAATCATTAATTTTTGTTGTTGTATTTCATTTTTTTATTTAATATAATTTATCCATTCTATAGTTGATAGACTGCTCAACCCACTTCTGGGTTGAGGCTGTTACGAGCATACCTGTTCAAGTATTTTGGGATTCATAAGTATGCATCCCTGTTGAGTACGTACATTGGAGTGGAATTGCTGGGTCATAGGGTATGTGCATGTTTGGTGTTAGTAGATGCTTCCATGTAGTTTTCCAATGTGGTTGTACAAATTTACACTTCCACCAGCAGAGTATGAGAGTTCCAGTTGCTTCATATTCTCACCAGCACTTAGTATTGTTAGTCTTATAAAATTTGGCCATTTTGATGGGCATATAATGGTATCTTACTGTCATCTTGCGATTTTCTCAATGAAAAATAAGGTTAATATCATTTTAGATAATTAATGGCCATTTGATTATATGCTTTTGTGGGATTCCTATTCAAATATTTTGTTCATTTTTCCACTGGGGTACCTGAATTTTCCTTATAATATTCTAGATCTGCATCTTGTGGCTTGCCCATTCACGCTCTTATTGGTGTTCTTTATGAAATAAATTCTTAAAATAGCCCAACTTATTGATCAATATGGTCCAATTTATTGATCTTCTCCTTTATGGTCGGGACTTTTTGTGTCCTACTTAGAAATCTTTTCCAAGGTAATGAAGCTCTTCTCCTACACTATCTTCCAGAATTTTTATTGTTTTATCTTTCACATTGAGGTCCACAATTTATCTGGAATTAATTTTTGGTTATGTTATAAGGTAGAGGTTAAGATACATTTTTCTTTCCATGTGATTTTCCAATTGACCCAACATCATTTGTTGATAAGAATATCTTTTGCCTACCAAAATGAAAATTTAATTATGCTGGATTGGAGAGGAGAGTAAGACTCTCGGTTTGGGATTCAAAATTATTTCTTGTGGTATATTTTAACCTGAAACCAAGGAGTTACAGCTAAACTCCAGCAGAAAGCCCCTGTTACCTAGAACTGGTAATGAGCCTTCCCATCTGGAAGAACAGAGAAGCAATCTTGAAATTGTAACTATTACCACACTCAATGCCATGAACTAACTGAATAGTTATGAATGAACTTCTGTTGATGGTTATACTCCTAAATCTCCCCAAAACTGAAGACAATTATGTCTACCCTTAGACAAATGAGTATTTGCTGTGCAAATGACCCTCTGGGGAGAAAGGGGCTGACAATCCTTTGGGTATAAAGTGCTCTGATCTCCTTGGGTTGTAGAGATGTAAGTCAGTTGTTTTGTCTTTTTCTCATTTCAGTATTGCAAAGACAAAGAGAATCAACTTTTAATTTATATATGACTTTGGATTTTTCCCACTGCTAATCAGATTTCTGGGCGAGAGTTCCTCATGAATTTTCTGACAGCTACATGGATCACATGGGTAAGTTGTTCCTGATGTCTGATCCCTGATCCTCATGGATGCCTGGAAGTCTGAAACAACACATAGCTGGCCTGTTACTCATTCTCCCTACACCACCGAGCTCCAGTGTTGCCCCTTCCCTAGGCTTAACCTCTCCCTCTATATTTGCTGACAGCCTCTTTGAAAAATTTTCATAACATACAGATACTGTCTAAGCTTTTGAGCAAGTCTACTCCCCTTGACGTCAACTGTTCTGTTGATTTCCCCCAGCCTAATCCCTTACCACTCCCTTCTTTGCTATTCATGCTTGGTATAGTTTCTAGCACTCATCATGCTGATTCATGCCTCTGTACTTTTAGTTACAATGTTTTCCCTGCCTAGACCACCTTCATTTCCCCTCCTTCATTTCCATGCTGGAGGTGAAATTTAGAAACTTTCAAAAATCTATTAGTCACCAGAAAGCTTGCCTATGACTCAGGTAGGCTAAATGCCCATACCTATGTCTATAACCACATATACCACATGATATCAGAGAGTGTGTTTATGTGTCCATTTCTCTTATGTTGGTTCTACATCTTGTCTTTGGTCTCCCAGCATCGAACACTATGCCTGGCACATTACGGTTGTTTAACAAATTCGTGTTGAATGTACCTGAACTGCGGTAGTACAAGGAAAAGATTAACTTCCTCAGAAACTCTTGCATTTGGAGCTGAGGACCAAGTGGGTTGAAATATTAAACATACTGCTGAGGCTGCTTGCCTTGGTTGGGGTCAGCCTAGACAACCACTCAGTTTAGAGTCACAGAGGAGACTTAAAGCTCAAAAGTTTGCAATTTGTACACAGACTCTCAGCTTATAGAATCAAAACTCCTTTTGTCACACATTTATTTCTAAAATTAAATAAATAAGTTTAAAAAGGCAACTGAATGTCCTCCATCTCATGTTTTCTTAAGCCAGCAGCAGACTGTATGACACATCCTTCAAATAACTGCGGTGTTCTGAGGAAGTGTTTTAAAATACACAGCCCAGCCAACAAGAGCACTCAGGGATCTTGTTGTTTATTTTTGAGCATTAAAAAAAAAGTTAAAATTGCAGTGGTTGCTGAGTGTAGACTCATACAACACTAGCTCATTAGCCCTTTTAAAATATCCTGCATTGGAAAAATCTTCAATGCTAGAGCCCATTAAAATTTTGGAAACTTTAACATAGTTTTTAACACATTACCCCAAATAATTTAGTAGGTGCTTACATTTTAAAAATCTGTGAATAATAAACAAAATTGGTATAATAATAGCTTAGGTCAATTATTATTCTTACTGTAGTTGGTAACTTACAATACTTAAGTACTTATCTAATATACCAGCTAGAATCCAGAAAGATGCAAAGACTTTTTACTGTATTTTTCCCCATTTGCACCCCAATTATGTATATTTCATGCCCCTCTTTGCTCTGCTATGTGTTCCAGGGGGCCCTATTTGGACTGCATTACCCAAGCCTCCTTTTCCATCTGACTTCTGGTTGTGCTATGCTTATAGAGATATTCATGGGGGATTAAAGAGTGGTAGAAGAGAGGTTGGGGTATTTCTTTACCTTCTTTCTCTGTACATCAGTGACCTATTTCTGGCATGGCTGTGTTCCTGTATGACTACAGTTCCTCTGCCTTCCTCCACAGCTCCAGGTTTTCTCCTATTGCGAGTGATGATGGTTTTCCACTGAGACCCATCTCTGAGTGCCTCAACATCCTTTGATGGTTTTCTTAATCAAGCCCACACCCCTGTAATTAGTCTCTTCATTAATGTATTTTATTTGATTCATCTTGTTGAATCCTGCTACTTGCCAGAATTCCAACTGACGCAAACTAAATTTAATGTATTTGTAGAGGACACTTCATATCACAATTGAGGTAAAGTCCTCCTATCCCCCATGGCGAGCACTGAATTAAAAGAGAAAACAGCAGAACTCATTAACAGAGATTTATAATTCACCAAGGAGTTACCAATGAAGCTTAAGAATAGGAAATACCATTTTGAAGGCATCTTAAGACTCCCACTGCACTATGAATCTAAAGGGGAAAAAGTGTCAAAGTTTTAAATCAAGGGATGCATTCACAGGAAGAAAATCCCCACATTAACAAGGCAAAAGGCAAATAAGTGACACCCAGTCTTTACATAAAGTATAGAGACCTGATACTATCACTTGGTTGGACTGCAATAACTATTTATCTCTTCTCTCCCCATTATTGATGCAACAAAATTTTTGAAGCACTTCCTTTGAAGAGCCACAAACTTACTATAAGACTAAGCATTGTAACTCTCCCTATCCTATTAGGGCCCAAGGTGAGAGGATGTAAGAATGGATTGGAGAGGTGACCTCAGGAGAGCTGAAACAAGACAAGAAACTAAAGATGGAAAAATGTTCAGATTACTGATAGACTCCAAGTAAATCTGAAGCTAGGTAGAAATGTGTCAGGAAGAACGATCAGAGATTGAAATAGGTCCAGACTGGAGAAAGGATCTGAATAATGAGTACCAGCATCCAGGCAAGAGATCCAGAAGGCAACTTTAAGAATACAATGGATACCAAACCCTTACCTCATTCCATTAGGTTTTATATATTTCCATTATAAAGGTAAAAGCAAAACCCAATGAGGCTGATCCAATGACCCTGGCTGTAGTAGAATAAAAAATGTTAAGAGAAAAGCAGTTTCTGATGAGAAGACTGGAAGAAATCATTTGTACCCTAAAATGCCATTGTAGATTGACTCATTAAATAAAAAATAAAGTTGTGTTTTCAGGTTTCCTGAGTTTATTTTTCCAACCAGTGCTATACTTAATCAGGGTTTAGAGGTTTAGGGGTGGACACAAACTCAACTTGTTTTCTAAGAGCATAATTTCTTTTAAAAGATACATGTAAACTTCCTTGGAATTACAGAAAAAGTTTGTTTTTATTTACTAAAAAAAAAAAAAAAAAAAACAGTATTTAACACTTCTGCTTCCAGCCAAAATGTAGTAAAAAGGCTGGCTTAATTTCTCACCTGAAATAACCAAATAGTGGACAAAATGTATGAATCAATTATTTTCAATACAATGAGCATCAGGGAATGAAACACTGCATATTAATTATGGTTCTCCAAATAAACAGCACCAACAGGGGTATATAAAAAAAATGAGGGCCGGGTGTGGTGGCTCACACCTGTAATCCCAGCACTTTGGGAAGCCGAGGCAGGCAGATCACGAGGTAAGGAGATCGAGACCATCCTGGCTAACACTGTGAAACCCTGTCTCTACTAAAAATACAAAAAATTAGCTGGGCGTGGTGGCGAGTGCTTGTAGTCCCAGCTACTTGGGAGGCTGAGGCAGGAGAATGGCGTGAACCTGGGAGGTGGAGCTTGCAGTGAGCCAAGATCACGCCACTGCACTCCAGTCTGGGCCGCAGAGGGTGACTCAGTCTAAAAAAAAATGAGAATTGGCTTACATGATTGTGGAGGTCAAGAAGTTCCATAATATGCTCTCTATGAGCTGAAGAAACAAGAAAGAATTGGAGGTGAAACTCAGTCTAAGTCTAAAGGCCTGAGGACTGGCATTGTGGCCAGTGTGGGAGAGTAGGAGGGAGGCATGATGGTGTAAGTCAGAGATGGAGTCTGAAGGCTTGAGAACACAGAGCACTGATGTCTGAAAACAGGAGAAGATGGATATTCCAGCTCAAACAAGGCAGATCAAATTTGCCCTTCCTCTACTTTTTATTCTTCCCGGACCCTCAATGGATTAGACAATGTTTGCCTACATTGGTGAGTGTGATCTTCTTTACTCAGTCTACTGATTTGAATGCTAATTTCTTCCAGAAACATCTTCAGAGACACACCTAGAAATAATGTTTTAACCAACTATCTGGGCATTCCTTAGCCCAGTCAAGTTGACACATAAAATTAACCATACCAGACGGTGATCCCTAAAAGAAGGAAAACAATCAAGGTGAGTCCCTTGATTGGGCCAAGCTTAGTGCCTTAAGCTATTCCAGGCCACAGGAACAGGAGCCCAAGCAGAGCCTGGCAGACGACCTGAGTTAAGGAGACAGAGCTCAGAATCTGTCTCCTGGGAAATCAAAACACTCACAGTTCACAGGACAGAGTACCACAGAGAAGAGTGCTATACACAAAGAGAAACCTGGAGATTTGCAGAAGGGCCAATTCAAGTATTCAGCTAAGTATGCACTGATCACTGTATGTGTGTAAGGAAACCAGCTAAGGCTGGGAAAATAATTATCTAAAAGGATCACAGGTCTCATCACAAATAAATGATAAATATGTGAAGTAATACATATGTTAATCAGCTTGATTAAGTCATTCCAGAATGTATACATATTTCAAAAATTTCTGTGGTACACCATAAAGATATGTAATTTTAATTTGACAATAAAGTAAATAAGAAGAAGAGAAAAAGGAACAATACTTGGTTCTCTAAACGGTTGGGAATTTTTCCTGCTCCTACCAGCCAGACGGGAAAACCTCACAATTTACAGGCATTGAAAATAATGCACAGAAGTGCCTTGCCTCAACAGTGGGGAATAGTCAGCCTTAGACTGAATACAACTTTGGTCCTGCCTAAAAAGTCTTAAAAGCAAGACCTCAAAAGATCAAAGTATTTTCAATTAATTTAACTTGATATTAGAAAAAAAAATCTCAATAATATTTAAAGGAATAAAATATATTCAACATCCAAGGTAAAATTCACAATGTCTGGTGTCTGATCAAAATTGGCAGTCTAAAAAAGCATTGTTAATGTGTACACTTTATACAAGTAAATCCAGTGGTAAGTTAGTTATATTTCAATAAAGCTGTGAAAAATCTTACAAAGCAGACAAAGAAGAAGGAAAATACGACCTATAATAAAAGGTAAAATCAATGAACTGAAACCAATCCAGAGTTGACACAGAAGTTAGAATTACACATGGACATTTTAAAAGCTATAACAATATTTCATACGTTCAAAAAGTAAAGTAGAAACATAGAAAACGTACAATCCTCTAGACATGAAAACTACATTTTCTGAGGTTAAAAAAAATACACTGAATGGAAATAACAGCAAAATATATCTCACAGGAGAAAAGATTGGTGAGGCTGAACTTGACATAGCAATAGAATCTATTCAAATAAAACAGACAAACAAGGGGAAAAATGAACTCAGAATCAACAATAAGTGAAATAACTTAAAGCAGCTTAATATATTTTCAGTTGAAGTCCTTCAAGGGGGAAGAGATGCAGATAAAAAAAATGTTTGAAGGAACAATAGACAAAAATTTTTACAAATTTCATAAAAATTACAAATTTGCAAATCCAAGAATTTCAACGAACCTCAACACCATCAATGTGTGGAAAACTATACCAAGTTACATTAAAATAAGCTTTCTCAAAACCAGTGATAGAGGGAAAATCTTTAAAGCTACCAGAGAAAAAAGATATGTTACATACAAGGGAACAAAGATAAAGATGACAACAAATTAGGTTTCTATACCTATTGAAAATATCTTTTAAAAACAAATGTGAAATAAAGACATTTTTGGACATATAAAAGCTGAAATAATCCACCAGGAGACCTCCTCGACAAGAAATGCTGAAGGAAGTCCTTAAGGCAAAAAGAAAATGAAAATAATACTAGGTGGAAATATGGATCTACAAAATGGAATAAAGAGCACATGAAATAGTAACTATATGAGTACATACATAATGCTATTTAAATTTCTACAAAAGATAACAGACTATTTAAACAAAAATAATAATAAAATGTCACGGAGCTTATAAGTAAAATGTTTGAAAACAATAGCACAATGGTCAGGGGAAAAGACATGGAAGTATGTTACTGTAAGACCCTTATAATATATATGAAGTGGTATATCACTTGAAGGCAGACTGTAATAAGTTAAAAATATATACTATAAACCCAAGAAACTACTAATAGGTAATAAACCAACAACGGAAATAAAATGGAATCACTTTTTAAAAATCAAATAATTAAAAAGAAAATAAAAAACGAAGCACAGATAAGACAAATAGAAAACGAATAGTAAGATGGGCAATTAAAATTTAACCATATTTATAATTAGATGACATGTAAAAGATAAAAAATGTGAATACTCTAATAAAAGGTTGAGATGCTCAGATTGAGTAAAAAAGCAATATCCAACTATATGCTTCCTATAAAGATGCAAGTAGGTTAAAAGTAAAACCATTTTAAAAAGGTATTCTATACTAACACTAATCAAAGAAAACTCAAGTGGAAAATGCAAATTAAAATAACAATGAGATACCATCTTCCACGAGTCATAATGGCTGTTATTAAAAAGTCAAAAAATTACAGATGTTGGTGAAGATGTGGAAAAAAATGAATGCTTACACATTGTTGGTGGGAATGTAAATTAGTATGACCTCTATGGAAAAGAGTATGGAGATTTTTCAAATAACTAAAAACAGATCTACTAATTGATTCAGCAATCCCACTACTGGGTATATACCCAAAAGAAAGTAAATCATTATATCAAAAAGATACCTGCAACCATATGTTTATTACAGTACTACTCACAATAGCAAATATGGAATCAACCTGTGTCCATCAACAGGTGATTGGATAAAGAAAATGTGCCATGTACATATTATACCATGAACTACTACTCAACCATAAAAAAATGAAGTCATACCTTTTGCAGCAACATGGATGGAACTAGAGGTCATTATCTTAAGCGAAATAATTCATAAGCAGAAAGTAAAATACTGCATGTTCTCACTTGTAAGTAGGAGCTAAATAATGTGTACACACGGACATAGAGTGTGGACTAATAAACATTGGAGACTCAGAAGGGTGAGAGGGTGGGACAGGGGTGAGGGATTAGAAATAAATTAATGTGTACAATATAGACTATTTGGGTGATGGCTACACTAAAAGCTCAGACTTCACCACTATGCAATATATCCATGTAACAAATGACACTTGTAACGCCTAAATCTATACAAAATTTTTAAAAAGCAAGATGAAGTAGTCATATTACTACTAAACAAAGTAGATTTTTAAACAAAACACATTGCCAGACATAAAGAAGGCCATTTAATAATGATTAAGAAGTCAATTTATCAAGAGGGCTTGATCATCTTAAACATTCATACACTAATAATGAAATGAAAACTATCAAGGTTTTACTGTAACATTGCATAATAGTATTGCAAAAAAGAGGCAAATTCACAATCATATTTGGAGAGTTAAATACTGCACCCATACATGCTGGAACAAGTAGATAGAAAATTAGCAAGGATACAGATTTGAACATCACCTTCAGTCATCTTGACATAATTGGCATTTATGGAACACTCCATCAAACAATAGCAAAATGAACACATGGAATATTTACAAAGAGAGATCATATCCTGGGCCATAAAACAAACCTCAGTAAATTTTAAAGGATAAGAGTCATAAAAAGTATGTTTTCTGACCACAGTGGTATTTCCTTTAAAATCAATACTAAAAAGATCTCTGGAAAATCCCTAAAATTTTGGAAACTGAATAACACACATCTGGATAAGGCGTGGGTCAAAGGAGAAATCAAAAGAGAAAGTAAAAAGTATTTTGAACTGAATAAAGATAATATCAAAATTTGTGGCAATAATTAGGTGGAAATTTATAGCACTACTACCAATATTAGGAAAGAAGAAAGGCTTTAAATCAATGACCTTAGCTTTCAGCTTAAATAACTAAAAAGAAAGAGTAAATTAAAACTAAATTAAGCTGAATAAAGTAAATAATAAATATCAGAGATGAAATCAATGAAACAGAAAAATAATGCAGGAAAAATCAATGAAGCCAAACCTAGTTCTTTGAGTAGATCAAAAAAATTGACAAAACTCTAGCCATACTGATCTGAGATCAGAGACACAAATTACCAATATGTGGAATAAAATAGTGGTATCACTTGAGTTCTATAGATATTAAAAGGATAAGAAGGAAATTTATAAATAATTTTATTCTATTTATTAAACAACTTGAAATTGAAACATTAAAATATAAAAGTTTTCAAAATTTCATTTAATGAAATTGAAAAATGTATTGAAAGATACAAAGTATGAAAGTTTACTCAATAAGATATACATAATGGTAATTGTCTTATCTATTTTAAAAATTGAATTTGTATTATAAACCTTCCCACACAAGAGACTCTCGGCCCAGATAGCTTCACTGGTGAATTCTACCAAATATTTAATCAAGAAATAGTTCTGAAGGGTAGCCTCTTCTCCTTAACCAAGATACTAGCTTGTCCCTGTTTTGCCACAGTTCCTACCTTATGAGCTTGGTTTTCTTACACTAATAAGAGTGGAACAGAGCAGAGATATACCATTCCAGGGAACAGAATCATCATGGCAGATGGAAGGCAGGACTAGATTGCAGCTCTGGACAGAGAAGCACGCAGGGGATCACAATGTGAATTTTAGGTCCAGATTGACTGCAAGAACAAACCAGCAATCCCAAGAGGACCCACAGACCCTCTGAAGGAAGCAGACTGCTGCTGCAGGACCTGGGAGACTCCCCAAAAACTGTGGGTGTCCCAACTGCGGAAGTGGAAAAGGGAGACCCTCCTCTCCTGAACTCATACCCCCAGTGGAAAAGCTGTGGTCTGATTGTGGGAGAAGTTTCCGACTTTACCTGAAGCAGAGTCAGTTTGGAGAGCCAAGTGAAATACAGGGCTAGAGGAAGCAGTAGAAAGGCCCTAGGAGCTCGTTGGGTCCCCTAGCAGGCCATTCCTGCTTGGCACCACAGGGATCCAACGGGAGAGGAGCTGGGGGTAAAACTCCACAGGGAGAAGGAAATCTCTAGCTGAACTTTGTAATAATTTGAATGGAGTGAGAAGCGTCCTGGCCAAAACTCAGAGGAGGGCACAAATCCGGTGTGCAGACTCTACAAGCCGGGGAAGAACCAAGCCCTTTTCTTTCGCAGCTGGGAGGGAGGCAGGTAGCCTGGAGCAGGTTTTCAAGTCCTAACTCTCCACCTGGAAACGAACTGGGGGCTGTTGGTGGGGCACGGTGAGAGAGAGACTGGTCCTTCAGTTTGTGTGGGAGCTGGGTGAGGCTTGTGACTGCCAGCTTTCCCCCACTTCCCTGACAACTTGCATGACTCAGCAGAGGTAGCCATAATCCTCCTAGGTACACAACTCCAGTGACCTAGGAATCTCACCCACATCCCTCACAGCAGCCACAGCAAGAACTGTCTGAGGAGATTCTGAGCTCAGACATTCCTACCCCTACCCCCACCTGATGGTCCTTCCCTACCCACCCTGGTAGCAGAAGACAAAGGACAGATAATCTTGGGAGTTCTAGGGCCCCAGCCACCGCTGGTTCCTCCCCATACTACCACAGCTGATGCCCTCTGGAAAGCACCACCTCCTGGCAGGCCAACCAGCACAAAAATAAAGCATTAAACTACCAAAGCTAAGAACCCTCACAAAGTCCATTGCACACCTCCCCCTCACCCCACCACCACCACCACTACCTCCACTGGAACAGGCACTGGTATCCACAGCTGAGAGACCCACAGGCAATTCACATCACAGGACTCTGTGCAGATAACTCCCAGTACAAGCCCAGAGCTGAGTACATTCACTGGGTGACTAGACCCAGAAGAGAGACAACAATCACTAGAGTTCAGCTCACAGGAAAAGAGGAGAGTGCTACATCATTGGAACACCCCATGGGACAAAAGAATCTGGACAATAGCCTTCAGCCCTAGACCTTCCCTCTGACAGAGGGAATGAAAAAAACCCAGAAAACCAACTTCTCAAATGAGAAGGAACCAGAAAACCAACCTGGTAACATGACAAAACAAGGCTCTTCAACAATCCCAAAAAATCACACTAGTTTACCAGCAATGGATCCAAACCAAGAATAAATCCCTGATTTACCTGATGTATTATATGCCCTTTGTCTTCCACTACCAGGGTGGGTAGGGAAGGACCATCAGGTGGGGGTGGGACTAGACATGTCTGAGCTCAGACTCTCCTTGGGCAGGCCCTGCTGTGGCTGCTGTAGGGGATGTGGGTGAGATTCCCAGGTCACTGGAGTTGTGTACCTAGGAGGATTATGGCTGCTTCTGCTGAGTCATGAAGAAGGTTAGTTATTAAGCTAATTAGGGAACCACCAGAGAAAGGTGAAGCCCAATGAGAGAAAAAACAACAACAAAAAAAGATACAAAAAGTGAAGGGAGAAATATTCAAGGAAATAGCTTAAAGAAAAAACAAACAAAAATTCAGGAAATTTTGGGCATACTTTTAGAAATGTGAAATGCTCTGGAAAGTCTCAGCAATAGAATTGAACAAATAGGAGAAACAAATTCAGAGATCAAAAACAAGGTCTTCGAATTAGCCCAATCCAACAAAGACAAATAAAAAAGAATAAGAAAATATGAACAAAGTCTCCAAGAAGTCTGAGATTATGTTAAATGACAAAACCTAAGAATAACTGGTGTTCTGGAGGAAGAAGAGAATTCCAAAAGCTTGGAAAACATATTTGAGGGAATAATCAAGGAAAACTTCCCTGGCCTTGCTAGAGACCTAGACATCCAAATACAAGAAGCACAAAGAACACTTGGGAAACTCATTGCAAAAAGATCTTCACCTAGGCATATTTTCATCAGGTTATTCAAAGTTAAGACAAAGGAAAGAATCTTAAAAGCTATGAGACAGAAGCACGAGGTAACCTATAAAGGAAAACTTATAAGATTAACAGCAGATTTCTCAGCAGAAACCCTACAAACCAGAAGGGATTGGAGCCTTATCTACAGCCTCCTCAAATAATTATCAGCCAAGCATTTGGTATCCACCAAAACTAAGTATCATATATGAAGAAAAGATACAGTCTTTTTCAGACAAACAAATGCTGAGAGAATTTGCCATTACCAAGCCACAACTACAAGAACTGTGAAAAGGAGCTCTAAATCTTGAAACAAATCCTGGAAACACATCAAAACAGAACCTTTTAAAGCATAAATCACACAGGACCTATTAAACAAAAATACAAGTTAAAAAGCAAAAACAAAACCAAAGTACACAGGCAACAAAGAGCATGATGAATGCAACAGTACCTCACATTTTAATATTAATATTGAATGTAAATGGCCTAAATGCTCCACTTAAAAGATACAGAACTGCAGAATCGGTAAGAACTCACCAACCAACTATCTGCTGCCTTCAGGAGACTCACCTAACACATAAGGACTCACATAAACTTAAAGTAAGGGGGTGGAAAAAGGCATTTCATGCAAATGGACACCAAAAGCAAGCAGGGGTAGCTATTGTTATATTAGACCAAACAAACTTAAATGCAATGGCAGTTAAAAGAGACAAAGAGGGACATTATATAATGGTAAAAGGCTTTGTCCAACAGGAAAATATCACAATCCTAAACATATGTGCACCTAACACTGGAGATCCCAAATTTACTTATTACTAATAGACCTAAGAAATGAGATAAACAGCAACACAATAATAGTGGGAGACTTCAATACTCCACTGACAGCACTAGACAGGTCATCAAGACAGAAAGTCAACAAAGAAACAATGGTTTTAAACTGTATCTTGGAACAAATGGACTTAACAGATATACAGAACATTTCAGCCAACAACCGCAGAATACACATTCTATTCAACAGCACATGGAACTTTCTCCAAGATAGACCATATGGTAGGCCATAAAACAAACCTCAATAAATTTAAGAAAATTGAAATTATATCAAGCACTCTCTCAGACCACAGTGAAATAAAACTGGAAATTAACTCCAAAAGGAACTTTCAAAACCACGCAAATACGTGGAAATTAAATAACTTGCTCTTGAATGAGCATTGAGTCAAAAACAAAATGAAGATGGAAATTTAAAAAATCTGCAAACTGAATGACAATAATGACACCTCTCAAAACCTCTGGGATACAGCAAAGGTGCTTGTAAGAAGAAAGTTCATAGCCCTAAACGCCTATGTCAAAAAGACTGAAAGAACACAAACTGACATTCTAAGGTCACACCTCAAGGAACTAGAGAAATAAGAACAAACCAAACCCAAATCCAGCAGAAGAAAGGAAATAACCAAGATCAGAGCAGAAGTAAATGAAATCAAAACAAACAAAAAAATACAAAAGATAAATGAAACAAAAAGCCGGCTCTTTGAAAAGATAAATAAAATTGATAGACAATTGGCAAGATTAACCGAGAAAAGATGAGAGAAACCCAAATAACCTCACTAAGAAACGAAACAGGGGATACTACAACTGATAACACTGAAATACAAAAGATCATTCAAGGCTACTATGAACATCTTTATGCACATAAACTAGAAAGCCTAGAAGAGATAGACAAATTACTGGAAAAATACAACCCTCCTAGCTTAAATCAGGAACGATTAGATACCCTGAACAGACCAATAACAAGAAGCAAGATTGAAATGGTAATTTAAAAATTAGCAACAAAGAAGTCCAGGACCATACGGATTCACAGCAGAATTCCACCAGGCATTCAAAGAATTGGTACCCATCCTTTTGACACTATTCCGCAAGATAGAGAAAGAAGGAACGCTCCCTAATTCATTCCATTAAGCCAGTATCACCCTAATACCAAAACCAGAAAACGACATGACCAAAAAAGAAAACTACAGACCAATATCCTTGATGAACATGGATGCTAAAACCCTTAACAAAATACTAGCTAACCAAATCCAACAACATATCAAAAAGATAATCCACTATGATCAAGTGGGCTTCATACCAGCGATGCAGGGATGGTTTAACATATGCAAGTCAATAAATGTGATGCACTGCATAAACAGAATTAAAAACAAAAATCACATGATCATTAAATAGATGCAGAAAAAGCATTCGACAAAATCCAGCATCCCTTTATAATTAAAACTCTCAGCAAAATCTGCATACAAGGGACATACCTTAATGTAATAAAAGCCCTTAACGACAAACCGACAGTCAACATAATACTGAATGGGGAAAAGTTGAAAGCATTCCTTCTGAGAACTGGAACAAGACAAGGATGCCCACTCTTACCACTCCTCTTCAACATAGTACAGGAAGTCCTAGCCAGAGCAGTCAGACAAGAGAAAGAAATAAAGGGAATCCAAATAGGTAAAGAGGAAGTCAAACTGTCCCTGTTTGCTGAGAATATGATTGTTTACCTTGAAAACCCTAAGGACTCCTTCAAAAAGCTCCTAGAACTGATAAAAGAATTCAGCAAAGTCTCTGGATCAAGATTAATGTACACAAATCAGTAGCATTTCTGTTCACCAACAGCAAGAACTCAACCCCTTTTACAATAGCTGCAAAATAATAAAATACTTAGGAATATACTTAACCAAGAAATTGAAAGACCTCTACAAGGAAAACTACAAAATACTGCTGAAAGAAATCATAGATGACATGAACAAATGGAAACACATCCCATGCTCGTGGATGGCTATAATCAATATAGTGAAAATGACCATACTGCCAAAAGCAATCTACAAATTCAATGCAATCCCCATCAAAATACCACCATCATTCTTCACAGAATTAGAAAAAACAATTCTAAAATTCATACAAAACCAAAAAAGAGCCTGCATAGACAAAGCAAGACTAAACAAAAAGAACAAATCTGGAGGTATCACACTACCTGATTTCAAACTATACCAAAAGGCCATAGTCACCAAAACAACATGGTACTGGTACAAAAACAGGCACATAGACCAATGAAACTGAATAGAGAACCTAGATATAATCCCAAATACTTACAGCCAATTGATCTTTGACAAAGCAAACAAAAACATAAAGTAGGGAAAGGACACCCTTTTCTCTTTTTTCTTTTTATTTATTTATTTATTTATTTTTATTATACTTTAAGTTCTAGGGTACATGTGCACAATGTGCAGGTTTGTTACATAGGTATACATGTGCCATGTTGGTTTGCTGCACCCATCAACTCATCATTTATATTAGGTATTTCTCCTAATGCTATCCCTCCCCCACTCCCTCACCCCCCAACAGGCCCCAGTGTGTGATGTTCCCCGCCCTGTGTCCATGTGTTCTCATTGTTTAACTCCCATCTATGAGTGAGAACATGTGCTGTTTGGTTTTCTGAAGGACACTCTTTTCAAAAAATGGTGCTGGGATAATTGGCTAGCCACGTGTAGGAGAATGAAACTGGATCCTCACCTCTCACCTTATACAAAAATCAACTCAAGATGGGTTAAAGACTTAAACCTAAGACCTGAAACCATAAAAACTCTAGAAGGTAACATTGGGAAAAAACCCTTCCAGACATTGGCTTAGGCAAGGATTTCATGACCAAGAACCCAAAAGCAAATACAATAAAAACAAAGATAATAGCTGGGACCCAATTAAACAAAAGAGCTTCTGCATGGCAAAAGGAACAGTCAGCAGAGTAAACAGACAACCCACAGAGTGGGAGAAAATCTCCACAATCAATACATCTGACAAAGGACTAATATCCAGAATCTACAATGAACTCAAACTAATCAGTAAGGAAAAAAACACACAATCCCATCAAAAAGTGGGCTAAGGACATGAATAGACAGTTCTCAAAAGAAGATATACAAATGGCCAACAAACATATGAAAAAACGCTCAACATCACTAATGATCAGAGAAATGCAAACCAAAACCACAATGCGATACCACATCACTCCTGCAAGAATGGCCATAATAAAAAAATCAAAAAACGATAGATGTTGGTGTGGATGTGGTGAACAGGGAACACTTCTACACCACTGGTGGGAATGTAAACTAGTACAGCTGCTATGGAAAACAGTGTGGAGACTCCTTAAAGAACTAAAAGGAGAACTACCATTTGATCCAGCAATCCCACTACTGGGTATCTACCCAGAGGAAAATAAGTCATTATTCGAAAAAGATACTTGTGCATGCATGTTTATAGCAGCACAATTCACGATTGTAAAATCGTGGAACCAACCCAAATGCCCATCAATCAATAAGTGGCTAAAGAAACTGTGATATATATAATGGAATACTACACAGCCATAAAAAGGAAAATCATTGACAGCATTTGCAGTGACCTGGATGAGATTGGAGACTATTATTCTAAGTGAAGTAACATCAGGAATGGAAAACCAAACATCGTATGTTCTCACAGATATGTGGGAGCTAAGCTATGAGGATGCAAAGGCATAAGGTATTTTTCCTAATGCCATGATACAATGGACTTGGAACTTGGGGAGAAGATGGAGAGGGGAGCGAGGGATAAAAGACTGCAAATATGGTGCAGTGTATACTGCTTGGGTGATGGGTGTACCAAAATCTCACAAATCACCACTAAAGTACTTACTCATGTAACCAAATACCAGCCATATCCCAATAACTTATGGAAAAGAAAAATCGTTCCAATTTTACAAACATTTCCATAAAATTGAAAACAATGGAAGATTTTCCAACACTTTCTATGAGGCCACAAATGCCTGTATACCAAAATCAGACAGACATTTCACGAAAAGAAAACTAAAAACCAATATTTCTCATACACATAGATGCAAAGATTTGAAATTCAATTTTAACAAACCAAATCCAACAAAATGGACAAATGCATAATGACCATGTGGAATTTTTCAAAGAAATGCAAAGTTGGCTTAACATTTTAAAAAAATCAAAGAATGCAATTCACCATATTAACAAACTAAAAAGAAAATAAATGTGATCACCTAAATGGTCCCAAAAAAAAAGCAAAAATCCAATACCCATTTCTGATTTAAAAATTTTTAAAAAATCTTAGTAAGCAGGATTAGAAGAAAAATTTGTCAACCCGATAAAGGGCATCTACAAAAATCCCACAGCTAACATCATAGTTAATGGTGAAAGATTGAATGCTTTCCTTCTAAGATCAGGAACAAGACAGGGATGTCCAGTCACACTGGAGGTTCTAGCCAGGGCCTAATAAGGCAAGACAAAGAAATAAAAGCAACCAGATTTGAATGGAAGAAGAAAAACTATTTTTATTTGCAACATGATCATATATATAGAAAACCTGATGAAATCTACAAAAAGTCTAAGAACTAATAAGTGAATTTAACAAGATTGTAGGAGAAAAGATCAATATACAAAAATCAATAGTATTTTTATACACAGTACTAGAAACAGTGAAAAATTGAAAAATACCATTTATAATAGCATCAAAATATTAAATACTTAAGAAAATATGTGACAAAAGATATGAAAGATCTACACATGAAAAACTGCAAAATAGTGCTAAGAGATATTAAAGACCTAAATAAATAGATATACCCTATTCATGAATTGAAAGACTGAATATTTTAAGATGTTAGCTCTCCCCTAATTGAACTATAGATTCAATGCAAACTCACTGCAAATTTTTGTAGGCTTCTTGTAAAAGTTGACAACTGAATTTTAAAATTCAAATGGATATGCAAAGAACTTAAAGTAGCCAAAACAAGTTTAAAAGACAACAAAAAACTTGGAGAATTTACATCATTTTACTGCAAGACTTATTATAAAGCTGTAGTAATCAATACAGTGTGGTATTTGTGTAAAGACACACAAATAGGAACAGAATAGGGAGTCCAGAAACAGACCCACAAATATATGGTCAACTGATTTTTTTTTTTTAAGTGTAGGGGCAATTCAGTGGAGAAAGAAAAATCTTGTCAACAAATGGTGCTGGAACAATTGGATATCCATATAGAAAAAAAGAGAACTGTAGCCTATAACTCATACCATAATCAAAAATTAATTCAAAATGGATCATAGACTTAAATGTAAAACTTAAAACTATACAATTTCTAGAACAGAAATTTAAAAGAAAGCCTCATGACCTTGGATTAAGCAAAGATGTCTTAGATACATCACCTAAAAATGATCCATAAAAGAAAAAAAAACATATCAAATGTCATCAAGGTTTAAATTTCTGCTCTTATAAAGACATTGCTAAAGAGAATGAGAAGACAAGATGCATACTGGGAGAAATACATATTATATCATATGTATCATATGTATGCTATATATGTACACATACACACATATATATGATAAAAAATTTGTATCCAGAATATGTAAAGAACTCTGAAAGCTCAGTGATTTTAAAAACCCAATTTAAAAGATTTGAACACATACTTCAAGAAGATATATATATAGGTAGCAAATAAGCACATAAAAAGGTACTCAACAAAATTAGTCACTAGGGAAATACAAATTAAAACCACTATGAGATACCACTACACATCTATTTAAATGGATAGCATTAAAAAGACCGCCCATAGCAAGTGTTGGTGAGAATGTGGAGGAACTGGAACTCTCGTACACTTTTAGTGGTAATCTAAAACCACTTTGGGAAAGAGTGTGATAGTGTCTTAAAAAGATAAACATACACCTACCATATGATCCAACTACTAACCTTTAAGTATTTACCCAAGCAAAATGAAAGTATATATTTCTACAAAGGATTATTTTAAAACTTTATTTCAGTATCTTTAGGTGTATTAGTGGTTTTTGGTTACATGGATGAATTGTGTAGTGGTAAAGTCTGAGATTTTACTGCACCTATCACCAAGTAATGTACATTGTACCCAATATGTAGTTTTTAAATCACTCATTCCCCTCCTACTCTCCTGCTTCTGAGTCTCCAAAGTTCATTATACAATTCTGTACACCTTTGCATACCCATAGCTTACCTTCCACTTATTAGTGAGAATATGCAGCATTTGGTTTTCCATTCCTGAATTATTTCACTTAGAATAAGGGTGTCCAGCTCCATCCAAGTTGCTGTGAAAGACATTATTTCATTCTTTTTTATGGCTGAGTAGTATTCTATGGTGTATACATACCACATTTTCTTTATCCACTCATCAGTTGATGGGCACTTAGGTTGGTTCCATATCTTTGCAACTGTGAATTATGCTGTGATAAATATATATGTGCAGGTGTCTTTTTGATATAATGACTTCTTTTCCTTTGGATAGATACCTAGTAGTAGGATTGCTGGATCACACGGTAGATCTACTTTTAGTTCTTTGAGAAATCTCATGCTGTTTTCCATACAAGTTGAACTAATTTACATTCCCACCAACAGTGTATAAGTGTTCCCTTTTCACCACATCCATGCCAACATCTATTGTTTTTTGACTTTTTAATAATGGTCATTCTGGCTGGAGTAAGGTGGTATCTCATTGTCATTTTAGTTTGCATTTCCCTGATGACTGGTGATATTGAGCATTTTTTCATATGTCTGTTGGCTACTTTTATATCTTCTTTTGGAAAATGTCTATTCATGTCATTTGCCCACTTCTTGATGAGGTTTTTTTTTTTTTTTTTTTTTTTTTTTCTGATTTGTTTGAACTCCTTGTAGATTCTGGATATTAGTCCTTTGTCAGATGCATAGCATGCAAATATTTTCTCTCATTCTGTGGATTGCCTATTTACTCTGATGATTATTTTGCTGTGCAGAAGCCTTTTCATTTAACTATGTCCTATTTTTATTTTTGTTTTTGTTGCATTTGCTTTTGGGGTCTTAGTCATAAATTCTTTGCATAGGCCAATGTTCAGAAAAGTTTTTCCTAGTTTTTTTTCTAGAATTTTAATGGTTTCTGGTCTTACATTTAGGTCATTAATCCATCTTGATTAAATTCAGAGAACACCTGTGAGACACTATATAAGATGACCATCCCCAAGACACATTATTATCAGAATTGCCAAGATGGACATGAAAGAAAAAAGCTTGAAAGTAGAGAAAAAGGTCCTATCACCTATAAAGAGAAGGCCATCAGGCTAACTGCAGACTTTTCAGCAGAAACATACAAGCCAGAGAAGATTGAGGGTCTATTGGTAGCATTCTTAAGGAAAAGAAATGCCAACCAAGAATTTCACATCTCGCCAAACCAAGCTTCATAAGCAAGGAGAAATAAAATCTTTCCCAGACAAGCAATCATTAAGGGAATTTGTTACCACGCAATTGGTCTTACAAATGATGCTTATGGGAGTTCTAAACATAGAAATGAAAGAACAATACCTACTACCACAAAAGCACACATAATAGTACATAGCCCACAGACCATATAAAGCAACTACACAATCGAGAATACAAAGTAACCAGTTATCAACACCACGACAGGATCAAAAGCCCACATATAAATATTAACCTTTATTATAAACAGTCTAAACACTCCACTTAAAAGACACAGAGTGGCAAATTGGATTGAAAAAAAAAAAAGAAAAAAGAAAGAAAAGACCCAACCTTCTGCTGTCTTCAAGAGACCTATCTTACATGTAACAAAATCTGCAGGCTTAAGGTAAAGGGATGGAGAAACATCTATCATGCAAATGAAAAACAAAAAAGAGCAGGTGTTGCTATTCTTATATCAGATAAAACAGATTTTAAATCAACAACCATAAAAAATGGACAAAGAAGGTCATTACATAATGATAAAAGTTTCATTGAAGAAGGAGACTTAACTATTCTAAATATATATATGCATCCAACACTGGAGAACTCAGATTCATAAAACAAGTACTTTTAAACTTAGGAAAAGACTTAGACTGCTACACAATAATAGTGGAGACTACAACACCCCCACTGACAGCATTAGACAGATCACTGAGGTAGAAAACTAACAGAAATTCCAGACTTAAATTCAACGCTTGACCAATTGCACCTAATAAATATCTACAGAATACCCAACAACCACAGAATACACATTTTTCTCATCTGCCTATAGAACATACTTTAAGAATGACCACCTGCTCGGCTGTAAAGCAAGTGTCAATAAATTTCAAAAAATCAAAATCCTATGAAGCATATTCTCAGACCACAGTGGAATAAAAATAAAAATCAATACCACCCTTAAAACCACCCAATTACATGTAAACTAAGCAATCTGCTCCCAAATGATTTTTGGGTAAACAAAGGAATTAAGGCAGAAACCGGAAAATTCTTTGAAATAAGTAAAAATGGAGACACAACATACCAAAATCTCTGGGATGCAGCAAAAGCAATTAGTTAAGAGGAAAGTTTATAGTGCTAAATGCCTAAATCAAGCAGATAGAAAGATCTCAAATTAACAATCTAACATTGCATCTAAAGGTACTAGAAAAACAAGAACTAACTATCTCAAAGCTAGTGGAAAAAAAGAAATAACTAAAATCAGAGCAGAACTCAATGAAATTGAGACCCAAAAAACCATACAAATGATCAATAAAATAAAAAGTTGATTATTTGAAAGAATAAACACAATAGATAGATTAATAGCTATATTAACAAAGATTTAAAAAAAGGGAGAAGATCCAAATAAGCACAATCAGAAGTGACAAAGGTGACATTACAATCAATCTCACAGAAATGCAAAAGATACTCAGAGACCAATATGAACACCTCTACATACACAAACAAGAAAATCTAGATAAAATTGATAAATTCCTGGAAATACATAACTATCCCAGATTGAACTAGGAAGAAATTGAAACCCTGAACAGACAAATAAGGAGTTCCAAAATTGAATCAGTAATAAAAAGATCTACTAATCAAAGGAAGCCCTGAACTAGATGGATTCTCAGCAGAATTCTACCAGGTGTTCAAAGAAAAGCTGGTACCAATACTCCTGAAACTATTCCAAAAAATGAAGGAGGAATTCCTCCCTAACTCATTCTATAAAACCAGTATCATCCTCATACCAAAATTTGTCAAAGACATAATGAAAAAAGAAAATGACAGGCCAATATTCCTGACAAACACAGACACAAAAATCCTTGATAAAATACTAGCAATCAAAATCCAGCAGCACATCTAAAAGTTAATTCACCACAGTCAAGTAGGCTTCATTACTGTGATGCAAGGATGGTTCAACATACTTCATGATAAAAACCCTCAACAAACTAGCCATCAAAGGAACATTCCTCAAAACAATAAGAGCCATCTATGACAAACCCACAGCCAACATCATACTGAAAGGACAAAAGCTTGAAGTATCTTCACTAAGAACTGAAACAAGACAAGGATGTCCACTCTCACCACCGCTATTCAACATAGTACGGAAAGTCCTAGCTAAAGCAATAAGGCAAGAGAAAGAAATAAAAGACATCCAAATAGAAAAACAGAAAGTCAATTTACCCTTTTTGCTGATGATATGATTCTATACTTAGAAAACCCTACAGACTCCATCAAAAGGGTCCTGGCACTGATAAATGACTTCAGTAAAGTTTCAGGGTACAAAATCAATGTACAAAAACCAGCAGCATTTCTATACACCAATAGCATTCAAGCTGAGAGCTAAATCAAGAATGCAATCCTATTTACAATAGCAACAAAAAATAAAATACCTAGGAATACATCTAAACAACAAGGTGAAAGATCCCTATGGGAAGAACTACAAAACGCTGATGAAAGAAATCATACATGACACAAATAAATGGAAAAGTATCCCATGCTCATGGCTTTAAAATAGCCATACTGTCCAAAGCAATCTACAGATTCAGTGCTATTCCTATCAAACTGCCAATGTCGTTTTTCATAAAATTAGAAAAAAACTAATCTAAAATTCATTTGGTACCAAAAAAGAGCCTGAATAGTCAAAGCAATCCTAAGCAATAAGAACAAATCCAGAGGCATCATAGTGCCTGACTTCAAACTATACTATCATGCTGCAGTAACCAAAACAGCCTCGTATTGGTACAAAAATAGATACATAGACCAATGAGACAGCCACCAAATGATCTTTAACAAAGTCTACAAAAATAAGCAATGGAAAATGATTCCCTATTCAAAAAATAGTGCTGGGTAAAGTGGCTAACCATATGTGGAAGAATGGAACTGGACACCTACCTATCACCATACACAGAAATCAACAAGATGGATTAAAGACTTATATTTAAGACCTCAAACTATAAAAATTCTAGAAGAAAACCTAGGAAATAGCCTTCTGAACGTTGTCTTTGGCAAATAATATATGACTAAGTCATAATTCCTCAAAAGCAATTGTAACAAAAACAAAAATTGGCAAGTGGTCCTAATTAAATGAAAGAGTTTCTGCACAGTAAACGAAACTATCAAAAGAGTAAATAGACAACCTACAGAATGGGAGAAAATATTTGCAAACTATGCATCCAACAAAAAACTAATATCCAGAATCTATAAGGAACATAATTCAACAATCAGAAAACAACCTAATTAAAAAGTGGGCAAAGGACACGAATAGGCACCTCTCAAAAGAAGACATACAAGCACCCAACAAACATATGAAAGAATGCCCAACATCATGAATCATCAGAGAAATGCAAATCAAAACTACAGTGAGGTACCATTGCACACCAGTCAAAATGGCTATAATTAAAAAATCAAAAAAAAAAAAAACCGCCATTGGTGAGGCTGCAGAAAAAAGAGAACACTTATACACTATTGGTGGGAATGTAAATTAATTCAGCCAAGCAGTTTGGGGATTTCTCTAAGAACTAAAAATAGAACTACCATTCAACCCAGCAATTCTATTAATGGGTACATACTCAAAGGAAAATAAATTATTCTACCAAAAAGACACATGCACTCATATGTTCATCACAATACCATTAAGAACAATGACATGGAATCAACCCAGATGCCCACCAGTGGTGGATTGGATAAAGGAAACATGGTATATACACATCATGGAATACTATACTGATATAAAAAAAATAAAATCATGTCCTTTGCAGCAACATGGATACATCTGGAGGCCATCATACTAAGTAAATTAACAGAAAAACAGAAAACAAATATCACATTCTCACTTATAAGTGGGAGCTAAACTTCCAGTACACATAGACATGTGGAGAGGAACAACACACACTAGGGACTTCAAAAGGAGGGAGGGAGGTAGGGGCACAAGTTCCGTAAACCTTTCTATTGGTTACTATGTTCACTGTCTTGGTGACAGAATCAGCGGAAGCCAAAACCTCAGCATCATACAATATACCCATTTAAGAAACCTGTACATGTACCCATTGAATCCAAAATAAAAATTAAAATTGAAAAAAATTAAAAATTAAAATTAAAAAAGAAAACTTTTGGAGGTGATAGATATGTTCATTATCTTAATGTTTTTGATGGTGTCACTAGTAAATACGTATGTCAGGACTTGTCAAATTGTACATTTTAAATTATACCTCAATAAAGCTGTCAAAAGATAAAAAAGTAAAGCCCAATGCTCTGTAGTATCTCTCTTCTGGTGTAGTGGGTGCTGTATGTGCTAATATTTATTCCTCCTGTGATCTTTATATATCATGACCTTCTTCAATAAGGTCTAAAGTTCCCTAAAGGTGGGGACAATGTCTTTTACACTGTTGTTTTGTTTTGTTTTATTTAATTTCTCAGAGTATATTGGTTAGAGCTCTGGCAGAAAATTGATGAAATACTCAAATTGAAGTAATTTAAGGAAATTTTAGTAAAGGAACGTTTTTTCTTTTTTTTAACCAAGGTGAGGTCATAGGTAAGGGATCTCCCATAAGGGTTACTACATGACCAAGGGCAGGTTACAGAGAGGTGTTATTATCACCCCTGGGCCTGAGTGGGTGAAGGGATGGTGTGCTTATCAGAACTTGGACTCAGAGAGAAAGTTATGTGGTGAGGCCTGTGACCTTCAGTAGGGTAATACACCCAGCCTTAATAAGCCTGCAGTGGGAGAACTGGGGGAGTAGCTAATAGAAGTCACCATTCTAATCTCCTGTTGGTGCTTCCCATTGGACAAGTCCAACTGGAAGTCAGAGCATGAGGAAGACCATTGATATGGTACACCCAGGTCAATCTCTTGAGACAGTGATCAGAGCACGGAAGGGTAGAGGGTGGATCTGGAGGCACAAATGGGGATAGGCAGCACACAGAATATCTAGAACTATTTTGAACATGTGCTTACTTTGCAAATGCTTCTTGTCTGATTGATAAATTGTTGATTTAAAAATCTTGACAAAATGATCATATCCTGCTTTAGAAGAATGACTGTTCATTGGCATTTGAAAGCACTTCCCTTTTAGGACCATCTGCAAATTCAATTGCCAGTTATTTTCTCACTATTGCCTCATCGGCCCTTCTCATTCCATCAACATTGTGCCAAATAAAAAATTTCCAGAGTTATTCCTTGATCTTTCCTCTAGACTCTTCTCTACAATAGAGATATTTAGGTAAACTGTAATCTTTGTTTGAAGCTATACTATTTTTAAGTGTCCCTCTAAAAAAAGTTTTCATGTTTAAATAAATTTGGGAAACTAAATAAAGTGAATGAATATATGCTAAAATGTATAAACTGCAGCAAAACTTCTACCTGGACATAAAGGTGTTTCCATATTCCTCTGAAATCTAGGTGGAGGCTTCCAACCCTCAGTTCTTGGCTTCTGTGCACCCACAGGCCCAATACCACACATAAGCTGTCAAGGCTTGGGGCTTGCACCCTCTGAAACAATGGCCTGATCTGTACCTTCTCCCCTTTTAGCCATGGCTGGAGTTGAAGCAGCTGGGATGCAGGGCACCATGTCCTGAGGCTGCATGGAGCAGGGAGACTCTGGGCCCAACCCACGAAACCATTTTTCCCTCCTAGGCCTCAGGTCTGTGATGGGAGGGGCTGCCATGAAGGTCTCTGACATTTTCTCCATTGTCTTGGTGATTAACATTTGGCTCCTCATTACTTATGTAAATTTATGCAGCAGGCTTGAATTTCTCCCCGGAAAATGGGTTTTTCTTTTGTACTGCATCATCAGGCTGCAAATTTTCCAAACTTTTACTTTCTGCTTCCTCTTGAACACTTCGCCACTTAGAAATTTTTTCTGCCAGATACCCTAAATCATCTCTCTCAAGTTCAAAGTTCCACACGTCTCTAGGGCAGGGGCAAAATGCTGCCAGTCTCTTTGCATAGCAAAAGTGACCTTTACTCCAGTTTCCAACAAGTTCTTCATCTCCATCTGAGACCACCTCAGCCTGGACTTCATTGTCCATATCACTATCAGTATTTTGGTCAAAGCCATTCAACAAGTCTCTAGGACATTTCAAATTTTTCCACATTTTCCTATCTGCTTCTGAACCCTCAAAACTGTTCCAAGCTCTGCCTGTTACCCAGTTCCAAAGTTGCTTCCACATTTTCAGGTATCCTTATAGCAGCACCCCACTCTCTGCGGTACCAATTTACTGTATTAGTCTGTTCTCACGCTGCTATGAAGACATACCTGAGACTGGGTAACTTATTGAGGAAAGAGGTTTAATTCACTCACTGCTCTGGATGGCTAGGGAGGCCTCAGGAACCTTACAATCATGGCAGAAGGTACCTCTTCACAGGGCAGTAGGAGAGAGAATAAGTGCCGAGCAAAGCAGGGAAAAGCCCCTAAAAAAACTATCATATCTCATGAGAACTCATTATCATGAGAACAGCATGGGGGAACCATCGTTATAATCTAATTACCTGCCATGAGGTCCCTCCTACAACATGTGGGGATTATGGGAACTACAATTCAAGATGACATTTGGGTGGGAGCACAGCCAAACCATATCACCAGGTCATCCTCCCATTATTACAACCACAGAAGAACATCCCAGTAGACCCATTCTAATGCTACCAATAAACTGGTTCTTGGCATTTCTAGAAAAAGTTATCCATCAAAGAAAACTTTTGCTGTTATCATTTATAATTGAGGAAGAAATAGAGACTCTGGTCACCACCGATGTGGCATGTTCACAGAATGAGTTGGAAAGGGGATTATGAGAAAAATCATGCCTGCTAAGCCTTGATAGAGCAATAAACAGAAAGCCCAAGCTGTGCTCTATAGTCTCTCTGTGGGATATGACCTGCAATCTTCATTATCAAAAGAGCGAACATTGTTTTTTCTGCTTTTCAATAGGTAATTCACTCTTATTCAAAGAGATTGTAGATAAAAATGCTCAGTGCTTTTGAAATTTACAATCTGCTGGACAATAGTTTCTGAGTGTTATGAGCACCATAGTGAGAACAGATGTCCTTGGGCTCCCTCCCTGCCTTCTCCTCCGCTTCCCTCCTCTCCACAGTACCTCCCTGCTTCTTCTATCTGTCCTTTCCACTGCTCCCCAGCCTCCAAGGCTGCTTTTGTGTTAACTCCTGCTGCCTTCACATACAATGTCCCACTGTCATTCACAAACAATGGCCAGTGTCACAGATGAGACCTCAGACATCCTGGCCTGCTGAGCTCCAACTTGAAAAACTAGCAATTAAAAAACATCCTCCTATCTGCTAATCTTCCTTCAAAAGAATCAGATGCAAAATCATGTTCTTTTTCATGAAAATGTTCCTAGCCTGTGGGTGTCAACAGAGGAAGTCTGCCACATCCCAAGGTGACTAGCAAGAAAGCTTCCCTCCTTATCAGTAAAGAACAAACTGCTAGGCAACTCTTCACCCACCAAAACTACAGAGTCCCTCCTCTGTCTGTTTCTGTGGGCAGTAAAATTTGGGGGCATTTGTTCTGGAGCTGTGAGTAAAACAGAATGAGTTGGGTTTACTGCCATCTTTCACAGTAAGGTGAACTGGACTCAAATATAATTGCAATGTTTAAAGCGGTCTCAACTTTAACACAAATGCCAGCCTTCTTCAGGATTCAGTTACTTGGCGCCAATAAACAGCCCCTCCTCCTTCCTTTCTCTTGAAGAATAAACAGCATGTGCTGTCATACACTGCCTGTTCCCACCTCGACAGGAAAACCAAATGTCCCGATGTTTTGGTTCCCTCACGTCAGCTCAATACTGGCTGGAAGTACCCAACACAAAGAATGTCCGAAAGAAAGAATTTCATTTGATGAAACCAGTATTTTCAAGCCACAATCCAAACTCTGTGATCAAAGAATGTGATTATTTTCTTCCTAAATTAAGTAGTGGTGTGTAAGGCAAAAGTCCATGAGACAAATTATACCTCCCTGTAGCCATCCAGGTAACACCACCAGATAAAGTTTTTGCTTGTCTAGTACAAGGCACCATTTCTCAAAATGTCTTCCATATGCTCAGAAACATGTAGAATAGAGGGCCCCACTGCAGATATTCTGAATCATAACCTCTGCATTTGAACAAATGTTCCTGGTAATTCTTATGCTCACCCAAGTTTGAGAATCACTGGTCTAAACTAGGGAAAGATAGGCATGGGTCCAGACACTCTACCTATACCTGATTACGTTGTTTTTTATGCATCACAGAGAAGAGAAGGGTTTTGAAGGCATACCCAACTCTCTATGCTTTCTCCATAAAATTATTTTTATTTAAAACATCACCTGTTATATGAACATTCTGCTTAAACACAAGTGATACACAAGACAAAGACAAATGCTTGGGTATGATTTAGAAATATTTGCTCTCAAACAGAATTACTTTAAATTTCTGCCTACACTTTCATACAATCTTATATTAGCCACAGGCTGCCTTTGGGCTTATTCCTAGATGTGATTTCTATGCTTTGCCTACTTTTGGAACATATACCTATTCCTTTTACTTTCCACCCTTCTTCCAAGGATTATTTCTCCCATCAGTTTTTGTCTTTATAGAGCAGCAATCCGCAGAGGGTAATCTGGGAATACCAGGGGTCCCTGAGACCCTTTCAGGGGACTGATGAGGTAAAAACTATTTTCAAAACTAAGATGTTATGTTCCTTTTTCCCTCTTATTTTCTCATGTGTGTACAGTGGCATTTTCTGGATGCTACATGATGAGTGATGACATCATCACTCTGATGGCTAATGGAATGCATTTCTGTGTATTCTTGTGCTTTAAGATTTTCTCAATTTTAATTTCTAATATGATAAATATCAATAGATATAGTCCACATAAACAAAAGCTCTTTGAAGTCCAATTTTTATCAATATAAAGGAGTCCTAATACCAAATAGCTTGAGAACTACTGTTACAGGAAATGGAGTCGCATTTCTATCAAGATGGGCCACATTTTAGTAAATTCAGAATTCTTGATCCATCTACTCAGCTGCCATCTCCCTGATGATCAATCAGTGAACAGCCAGTTTCTGAGTGCCTGTTACATGTCAACCACTGTACACATAGCAGTTGAAGATAGGAAAGAAGAGAATAAGGAAGAGAAGGAAGGAAAGAAGGAAGGAAGGAAGGAAGGGAGGCAGGTAAATGAATAAAGGACAAAGAATGAGCTCCTAAAGGCATTTATAGCCTTCTATAATTCTCTCTATAGGTAATATGAGAATCATCTCAAAAAACATTTAAACTTAAGCGTGGGTTAAGGTCAGTTTATTTGTGTTTCCAAAAGCTCCCCAGATGATTCTAATGCATAACTTTAGTTAAGAATAACATCTAAAATAATTGCCTCCCAAAACTGAGGTACAGATTCCTCTTTCTCATATAACTTACCAGGGCTTAGAGTACCTATAAATACTCAGCAGCAGGCAGCAGGAAGACGTTTGGCTAAATGAGTACAGGAAACATCGTGGGACTCTGTCAGTTAATGGGAAGACAAGGTAGGCAAGAAGCATTCAGTGTCTAGGTCCAACAACAAGGTAAGATTAAGGGATCGGGATTCAACAGGACTATAGAAAGCAAGGAGGGGCTTGAGTTCTGACTACAAGGGGAGTTGAGCAAGATTCCTTTGCAAGAACCATATCAGGGACCTTAGCTTCAGAACCTGGGCAAAAGGAGATGGCAATTAGGCAAGAGGTCAGGTATCAAAGCCAAGTACATAGGGAAAGCAGAATTTGCACATTGGGCTTTTTAAACGTACCCTAGATGCAAGATTGGTTCTAGGAGGTGCAAAATGGAGCGGGGAGTGGTGTGGCAGGGAAGAAGGCTTTCAGGGACCCTAGAGATGAGTGTGAAAGACACAAAAAGAGGAAACAGACAAATCACCAAGCTTTTAAAAGTAAGTGTTGATCACTCAAAACACTTTTTAAAAACTGTGGCATGGGTGAGAAACTATAGTAGTATGTTTTTAGTTCAGTGTAAAGAACCATGATTACCTGAAAAATTAGATCTTGATTTGCTTTTGTCGTCTTAATTGTAAATATTACAAAGCATTTTCTAGTCTAATCCGACTTCTTGCAAGAAATAAATTTTTAAAAATTATTTTCTTTAGTAAATCCCCCGATCTTAGTTTTTTTCTTATCATTTGTCTTTTTTACCTAAATTTAATTTGTTGTTATAGTTAAACAGGATCCACTTTGTTAAGATTTTACTACATATACATTTATTCTCAATTGAAAATCATACACCAGGCTTTACAAAAGTCTCAAATAGGATGCTGCATAACATTTACTTGAAAAATAGTATAAATTTAGTTAATTAGTAAAAAAATTTTCAGAATGTTATGACTTTGTACAGAAGGGTATGCAGCAGCATGCTTTCAGGGATATTTCATGTTTACTTCACAGCGCACCTGGATACACCAGAGCTACTTTCTGACAAATTGATCGACTGATCCAATCAAATCATGATGGCAGGGCAACTTTGTGGATGTAACGTTTAAACTCTGAGCATTTTCTTAACAGCAATACTTTCTGAAGGAAATAATCAACTCAGTTTTTCTAGTTCTGTGCCCAATGGTATCATGGATAAAACTTCTATAGCAGCCAATCCTGCATAAATAGCAGCCAACTGTGTGTATTGGAGACACATTACCTTATTTGTACAGCAATAGATGTCTAAACCACTTTAGACTAGATTTTCATTTGAAAGGTGCACATAAGGTATTTTTTTTCATTTAATAAACATTTATTGAGCATCTCTTATAGGCCAAGCCCTATGCAAGCTACTGAGGAAACAAAGACAAGTTAGATCCAAATTCTGCTCTTGAGAAGTACTCAAACTAGTGAATCATACGCATAAATCATTGACTGCAATATATCAGGATAAATATTATGTTAGAGGAACAAACTACTGTTTGTGTGCAACTATGAGCAAACTATTATTTATCCCTGTAGTGGAAATAGAGGATGAGGGTAGAGAGTCAAGGACACAACAGACAGAACGTGATATTTGAATTGGTACTTGAAAGGTGAGCGGGAATTTGCCAGAGGTAAAAAGAATGAGAGGGAAAAGGAAACAGCTTGTAAAGCTGCCTTTAAGATGGCTTCTTGTATTCAGGGAGTAGAACTGAGGAGGTGGATTACTTGATGAGGTCAAGGATGGCCTCCATGGCATTTCCACAGAGGAAAACCTTAGCTGCCTCTTCCCTCCTAGAGTGTCTTTGTTTTGTTTATTACTCTATTTCAATGAATCACCAGCTGAATGAAACCCAAGCAACCTTGGCAGATGAGGACTTGTTTTACCTACACTGGACTTTAAGGACTCTCTTTAGCTGACTCTTTGCAATATACAGTTCTCATTGTCAGAGAATCTACATGCTCTGAACTTTTGAGCCTATCCTGTCCCATGTTTCTGGAATGAACTCTTGAAAGGCATGCTTCTTAAATTCAAAGATTGTGATAGGTTGGGTTTAACGCATGTATTGGAATGACAGATTCTGGGCATAAAAGTAAGTCAGGCTAATATTATGGCACAGATCCAGTGGGAGAAAAGGTAATAAAAACTATGTAGAGTTCTTGAATTTGGGTTCATAAGACTAACTTCTAGAATCAGGATAGAGGATGAATAGGATCAAGTGTGGAATGACATAGGTTTCCATTATCTCTAAGCTCAGTGTACACAGATAGGGAGAATCTTCTAAAAATAGCTGACAAACCTGAAATTATCACAATTCCATCCCATTTCAGGACAATCAGACCATCCCTGAAGTGTTGTGCCCACTTCTGGAAAGCGTCCTTTAAAGATGTGGACAAAATGGAGTATGCCCAGGAGAAGTAATGGGATGATAGAGATTTGAGAAACCACATCACAAGATAAAAAAATCGAAGACCAGAGAAATCAAGGTAAAGAGGAGAGGCCATTAATTATCTTCATCTAAGAAAAGTATGTACATGTATAATGTATTTAATCTCCCTATGATACCTTTTCAGGAGATTGATTTTGAAAAGACATTTGAGTGTATGTTTGAGATCTCTTTCTGTATTCTTTAGGCTGTCTACAAATTCATTAGTTTAGCCCTGTGCGGTTACCACACTATTTTATTATTATTTAAATATTACTTTATTCACATTATTGCCTCTATTGGTTTTGTGCTTATACCAATTAGTATCAATATTTTAGTTGTTATCTTAGAAATTACAATTTTTTTTTTTTTTTTGAGACAGTGTCTCACTCTGTCTCCCAGGCTGGAGTGCTGCTCACTGCAACCTCCGCCCCCTGGGTTCAAACAATTCTCCTGCCTCAGCCTCCCGAGTAGCTGGGATTACAGGCATGCACCACCACGCCCGACTACTTTTTGTATTTTTAGTAGAAACGGGGTTTCACCATGTTGGCCTGGCTGGTCTCAAACTCCTGATCTCACGTGATCCGCCCGCCTCGGCCTCCCAAAGTGCTGGGATTTACAGGCATGAGCCACAGCCTGTAGTTCTCCTTGAAGAGGTCCTTCACATCCCTTGTTAGCTGTATCCCTAGGTATTTGATTCTCTTTGTAGCAATTGTGAATGGGAGTTCATTCATGATTTAGCTCACTGCTTGCCTATTGGGGGTGTAAAGAAATGCTTATGATTTTTGCACATTGATTTTGTATCCTGAGAATTTGTTGAAGTTACTTATCAGTTCCAGAAGTTTTTGGGCTGAGATGATGGGATTTTCTAAATACAGAATCTTGCAGTCTGCAAACAGAGATATTTGAACTTCCTCTCTTCTGAAACTGTATACATTCACACCTACCTTCCCAACCATGATCTTAGACATGTGTTACATCTGGGCAGGTAAAGCATAGAACTGTACACTCCCAGTGGCTTCTCTCTTTGCTCCATTGCGGGAGGGATGGTTGAAATGGCCCTGGAGTTAAGCAGTGGGTTGGTCCTGGGCCTGGCCAAAATTGTAAAGTGGACAGTGTTCATCTTCTGTGCCTTTCTCCCCTCTATGTCCCCTTCTATCTCTGTCAATCTCCACTCAAGGAAGGAGCTCTCCTTGATTCTTCACTACCATCTCTCTACATCTAAGCCTGCACTGGCTCTTCCTATGCAGGTGCAAACCACCACGCATAGTATTAGATAAGTGTCCATAAGACCAGAAGCATCAGCATCACCTGGGAACTACTTAGAAATGTGAAGTCACATTCAGAACTACCAAATCAGAAACTCTAAGGGTGGGGACCTTGTCATCTGTATTCTGTTAAGCCTTTTAGGTGATTTTAACTGAGGATAAAGTTTGAGAATCACTGCTTTAGAATCATTAGTCATCCTGGACTATAGATGATATCAGATTTTAGCATCTCCGCATCCGACACATTATAGGTCTATTTGTGTTTTCCAGCTACCGGTACTGCCTGCATAATTTGCTAGCTCAGTGCAAAATGAAAATGTGGGGCCTCTTGTTCAAAAAGAAGGAAAATAGTGTCAGTAGAAGTATACAGAGGTCTTTTCCTTTCTTACCCATCTCTCTTGACTTGTCACAGTGTTTTTTATTTGTAATTTAATATCATTCGGATTAAAGAAAAATGAAAGGTTTTAAGTTACTAGCACACATTTTACCATTCCCCTTTATATTATGTAATGTCAGTTTGAATTGCAGATATTAGAGTATTTAACCCATATGCAGAATCACCAAAACTTCACAGTTTGTATTTTGTGGAAGGTGCTTTGAGTTGGCCCGAAGAGACAGACGCAAACCAGGTTCAGAAAGTTGCAAGGAGAAAAAGAGGATCCCTCAGGATAGAGTCAACTGATGGCAGTCTCAACATGGGACACTCATAGGAAAAGTGCAGACTGTCCCAGACACCTGGGGCCTCTGCCTGCTACATGGGGTATACTCACTTGGGCCTGATAGTCAACAGGTTCCTCCTCCCCCAAGCTGCTGAACCAACTCTCCAACAGAGAAGTGGAGCCTGGGGGAATTCCAGCCGGTATTCTTCCCATGGTCTGCTGCCCCAATCCACAACAGATGGATGACCCCCACAGGTCTTTAAACCTCCATGCCAGGACACACTCGGTACATAGATCAGGGCTGGGCAAGGGGATTGCCCTCACTAAGACACACAATTGCCTACCAGATATGACATGGTACTACTAGTCTAAGGGCAGGGACAGCCACTGCCATGCCCATCCAGGGATTCCACAGAGTGAAAGCATACAACCCTGCCTTCCCCACACTCATACCCATGCCCTTGTCAGAGACAAAGAGTATCAGCTGTTGGGGCTGAGCTGAGGTGCGACATGGGGTGTCAGGGGCAAGGAAGCATGTGGCTGAGAAGCTATCTCAGGGAGGTGGCAGGAGGCAAGACCTTCCCTGAGTTGAGGCTCTAAGCTTCTTGCATATGCCCCATTGTCCATTCAGACATCATTTACAAAACACAAATTCCAAAATAAAATTATTAAGAATTTGAAGATGGTGACCAGGTAGCATGAAGCTCCCAGATCAGGGTTCTTCTAAGCATAGGGTCCTGCGTAACTATACTGCTCACATGCCCACGAAGCCAGCCCTGCCAGCTACTCCTGAAATGAGTAGGATAAAAGCTGACCAGATCAATGGCATACCTATCCAGACTCCACACTGCCTTAGGAATAGAGTGGATCTCCTCAACTAGTTTTAAAAAGGACCTTCAGAATCTAACCCCTGAGCATTTCTTCAATCTCATCTTTACCTAGTACCTCCTCTGCAACTATAGATTTTAGCCAAACTGAACTTACTAGCAGGTGCTGTAGTCCACAAAGCTCTTTCTCAACTGCCTGTTGCTTCTGCTTCTGCCTGGAATGCTTCCTACTTTCACTACCACCACCTGCATCTTGACCTTCCCCTACTTTGTCTCCTACTTTATCTTTCAGGTGAATATTCTAGATGCATCTGGCATCCTGCGTGGTACTGTACCATACTGCCTTCAACCCCAGTGTGGGAATTAACATTGCCTGTTTACCTGCCTGTCCCCACAACAGCTATAAACTCCAAGAAGGCAGAGCTCGTGTCTTGTTCCCTATATCTTCAGTGCTTGACAGAGTATTGGCAAGAGTAGGAAACAGTGACACTAATTAAATGGATGACTGGCCCAAGCTGTAAGACTCACAGGGTGCTTTCACTGAAACAACCGCCTGTCAAAGTATCTTATGACTAAATGTTGTAATCTTTTATTCTCTGAGTCACACACAGAACTACTTCCTTTTTTAAGATTGTTTTTATGTCTGTCATATAGTTTTAAGTGGTTGAAGTTTACAGGACTTTCTTCAGATGAGATGCAATCTCTTCTTGCTTCAGTAGAATTTATACCTTAAAGATTTTTTAATCTTTCCTATTCTTCATTTGCTTCAAAAGTATTTATGATAACCGCAAGTGGTGGTGACCCCAGAATTGGGATCTGAAATGCCTTTGGATCATCAGCACAGGATTTTGCAAGTAGGCTTGTGCATAGGTCAGAGCTTTCCAGGCAGGTCAGCATGCTTAAACTCTTTAGGCTTAGAAGCCCTTAAAATATAAAAATAAATACAATGAACATCAGTTACATTTTCTCTCACTGTGTACTCAGACATAAAAACCTCTCATTTTCTAAGAACCCTAAAGAGACAACTTGGGATTCACCTGAATCATTTGTCGTTGGCTCCTAAGAGATAGATAAAAATTAGGCGATAGCACAGCACGTGGAGGGAAGGAAATTCAGATGTCTTTGCTGCCCATTCCCTTCAGAGTGGGGCTCTACTTTGTCACAGTGTTCAGAGGTCAGAATCCAGAGCCCCAGCAAGAGCTCAAACATGCAGCGGCCCTCTGAGCTTTCTACCACCCAGCATTCATATTGACTTGGCTTTGAGGCTAACAATGGAAAGCTAGAGTTAGATTTGTCAAACTGTGCCTTGTATAAATTTGCTTGGTGTCTGAAGGCTATTTTGAAAGTATATTTAGGCTTCTGGTACTCTTGTGAAATTAATTGTTTAAAAATAGCTTGTTTGGTGGGTATAACTTCTGAAATAATTCACTTTTTTAAAGTAACACTGTAATTTTTACTCAGTGGCAATGTGTTTGTTTTAAAGTACACATAGTTTATAAGGGAAAGTGAGCCATGATCATATGACTCTCTGGAGAAGGAAGAGGTATTATATTTGCTTCACTTGACCCAGATGTGCACAACCACAGGGACAGAAAAACATTTTGTAACTTCTGTAGCTACTTTTTACTTCACTTGTCTAACATTTATTTAATTATTCATAGTTTTCAATTTCTCTTCCTACCTATAACATTAACTATGGATCACAAACTGTGTGCACGTTTATTCTCTAACACTATAACAAAATGGTTAAGAACACACCAGCATCAGGAGCCAGAGTGCCTGGATTCAAATCTGAACCCCACCTGGCTCACTTGCTATGAGACCTTGGGCTTCTCTGAGCCTCAGTTTCCTCATCTATAAAAAGGGGATAATAATATTGCCCACCTCACAGAGTTTTTGTGTGGTGCTATTACATGAGTCAATATGTTTTGCACTATATATTTATATATTTTTTTGACTATATATTTTGACTATATATTTTTTGACTATATCTTTATATATAGTCAATATATTTAGCACTATAGACGTATTAGATAGGAATCACATCAGCAATCACATCTGGGAGACTAGATGTTGTTATTATTATCTTTTATTTTTATCTTTTATTTTATTTATATTTATTTTATTTTTATTATTATCTTTCCACAGAAGCATAGAGAAGCATTGATAACCACTCACGGATGAGAGCACCTTTATGAGAGTCCACTAGTAGTACACTGGAGAAGTTCCAGCACATCACTGAAGCAAAAATTTTGAAAGTAGATGCATTGGAGATGGTTAAAAAGAAGAGTTTCACTTTACTTCCATCACCTCTCCCTCAAGGCAGCATACCTCAGCGCCTAGACAGATTCCCCCAGTCCACAATTCCTTTGGACTGTGAGAATACAGTGAGTGCTCAGCTTCCACAGGCATTCAGGATGCTGTCCAAGAGGGCAACTGTCTTTCTTGTCTGACATAGAATACTGAGGTGATCAGCATAGCTGAGTGGTTGGGAGAGGCTGAGAGCAGGGAATAGAGGCAGAGACTCACAGAAATTCGGGCCTGATTTCAACAAAGGGCCACAGATCCTATCAACCACTTCACAGACTTCATCAGGAAGCCTGCCCATGAGGTGCTGAGGACACCTTGCCTGATGACCTCCCCACCAATGGACCCATGGGCACCTGCAGTGCTCTTTATTTCTCACCTCCTCCAACCCATGACTGGCTCCCTATGCACACTCCCACAGAAGGCAAATGTCAACCTCTGTAGATAGCTCAAGAGCATGAATGGTTAGCTGGCCTGACTCCATGGGACTGGAGGAAGGCACATGAACTTGAACATTTCAGGGCACCGCCCTAAAAAAAAAAAAAAAACAAGAGGCTGTCAGCACCTGACCTTACTTTGTGGGATCAAGAGAAAGCATACAAACTTAAGAATTTTCTCCTAAGAGGGAGCAAGAAGGTAGATCTGTTTTAAGGTCTTTGAGAAATCTCCAAACCGCTTTCCGTAGTGGCTGAACTAATTTACACTCCCACCAGCAGTGTATAAGTGTTCCCTTTTCTCCACAACATCACCAGCATCTGTTATTTTTTGACTTTTTAGTAATAACGATTCGGATTGGTGTGAGATGGTATCTCATTGTGGTTTTCATTTGCATTTCTTAAATGATTAGTGATGTTGAGCATTTTCTCATATGCTTGCTGGCCATGTTTATGTCTTCTTATGAAAAGTGTCTGTTTGTGTCCTTTGCCCACATTTTAATGGAGTTGTTTTTTTGATTGTTAATTGTTCAAGTTCCTTACAGATTCTGGATATTAGACCTTTGTCATATGCATAGTTTGCAAATATTTTCTCCCATCCTGTGGGTTGTCTACTCTGTTGATAGTTTCTTTTGTTGTGCAGAAGTTTTTTAGTTTAATTCATTCTACCGTAAAGACATGTGCATTTGTATGTCTATTGAAGCAATATTCACACTAGCAAAGACATAGAATCAACCTAAATGCCCACCAATAGTAGACTTGATTATGAAAATCGGATACATATACACCATGGAATACTAAGCAGCCATAAAAAAGAACAAGATCATGTCCTTTGCAGCAACATGAATGGAGCTAGAGGCCATTATCCTAAGCAAACTAACACAGGAACAGAAAACCAAATACCACATGTTCTCACTTATAAGTAGAAGCTAAACATTGAGTACATACGGACACAAAGAAGAGAATAGACACTGGGGCCTTCCTGAGAGTGGACGGTGGGAGGAGGGTGAGGATTGAAATACTACCTATTGAATACTATGCTTATTACCTGAGTGATGAAATAATCTATACACCAAACTCCCATAACATGCAATCTACCTATATAACAAGCCTGCACATACCCCTGAACCTAAAATAAAAGTTAACAAAAATTGAATTATTATATAATCTGGCAATCTCATTACTGGATATATCTTTACCCTGCATAATTCAATGGAAATTCCATCAGTATATTGAAGACATATTTTCACTCCTATGTTAAGTGCAGCCTGATTCACAATAGCCAAGATAATGGAATCAACCTCAATGTCCATCAACAGATGAAAGGATAAAGAAAATGTGGTATATTTACACAATGGAATATATTCAGCCACAATAAGGAATAAAATCTTGTAACTTGTAGCAACATTCATAAACCTGGTGGACATTAAGTGAAGTAAGCCAGGCATAGAAAGACAAATACCACATAATATCACTCATATGTGAAATTTAAAAAGTTGTTCGCATAGAAGTAGAAAGTACAGTAGTGGTTACCCGATGGTGGGGAGGGTAAGGGCTTGGGGTAGATAAGGAGAGTTTGGTGAATGTGTACAAAGCTACAATTATATAGGTGGAATATGTTTTGGTGTTCTATTGCATAGTAGGCTGACTATAGTTAACAACAACGTATTGTATATTTCAAGATAGCTAGAAAAGAGGTATTTGAATGTTCTCATCACAAAAAAATGATAAATATTTAAGATGATGGATGTGCTAATTACCCTGCTTTGATCATTAAACAATGTATACATCTATTGAAATATCACATTGTATCCCACAAATATGTACAATTATTTTGTGCCAATCATAAAAATAATGTTGAAATCATAGTATAAAAAATAAAATACATATGTATATGAGGAATATAGATATAATCTTTTTTTTTTTTTTTTGGAGACAGAGTCTTGCTCTGTTGCCCAGGTTGGAGTGCAGCAGTGCGATCTCAGCTCACTGCTTGGAGTGCAGTAGTGCGATCTCGGCTCACTGAAAGCTCTGCCTCCTGGGTTCACGCCATTCTCCTGCCTCAACCTCCCGAATAGCTGGGACTACAGGCGCCCGCCACCACGCCCAGTTGATTTTTTTGTATTTTTTAGTAGAGATGGGGTTTCACCGTGTTAGCCAGGATGGTCTCGATCTCCTGACCTCGTGATCCGCTGGCCTCGGCCTCCCAAAGTGCTGGGATTACAGGCGTGAGCCACTGCGCCTGGCCCAGGAATATATATATAATTGTGAAAGGTAGTTCTATTGATGGCTGCCAACAAGTCTGCCTTTCCCTGGTACATGTTGCTCCTTCCACCAAGAGATGGAGTCTATTTCCCCTGCCCTTGAATCTGAGCTGGTCCTGTTACTTGCTTTGACATGAAAAGTGGCAGGAGTAATACCATGTCAGTATTACTATGTCAGGCCTATCAAGCCTTAAACTTGTACTTCCTTTCTCATGGAACCAAGGTGCCATGCTATAAGGAAGTCCAGGCTATCTTGCTAAAGAGAACAAGATCATGTGGAGAGGCCCTGGAGGATAAGACACCACAAGGAGAGGGAGGCCATATGGAGAAAAGAGGTGCTTCAGCCAAGCTCTCACTGTAATGTAATCACATGAGTGATCCTAACTGAAAACATGTGGAACAATGCTTATTATTTTAAGCTACTAAGTTTGGGGGTGATTAATTATGCAGAAATAACTGATTTTATCATGTAGATAGTTGTAGATGAGTGGTTTTTAAATAGAGGTCTCCTCCAAGGGGACATTTGACAATATCTGGGGATATTTTTGGTTGTCCTAACTGTTGGTCAGGGATGAAGGACATGATGCTACTGGTATCTAGTAGGTAGAAACTAAGGATGATACCGATAAACATCCTACAATACACAGGACAGTCCCTTGCAACAAAGAATTACTGGGCCCAAATGTCAATAGTGCCAAGTTTGAGAAACCCTGATCTGGATAGCTAGATGATAGCTAGCTAGCTAGATAATAGATAGATAGATAGATAGACAGACAGACAGACAGACAGACAGACAGACAGATAGATAGATAGATAGATAGATAGATAGATAGATAGATAGATAGAAATAAGGGCTATTGAAGTTGATATACACCCTGGCCTCCACTGATTTAGTTTTTCAAAGTTAAAAATTAAAAAAAAAATAATGAACATCTGCACTGCTTCTTGCAGGGGAGGCCAGGTTTCTGGTTAAGGTGGTAAATATGATTAAGAAGAACTGCCCCTCTTGGAGGAACACGGATCATCTAGCAATCATTTCTCTGCTTGGTCCATCTCTGGCTCTAATCTGCAGAGCCACACAGTGGTGGGAGTCTGCTCTTCCACTCTCCTGAAGTCTCCTTAGTCCTAATCACATCCCGTAAGTTCCTCACACACCGGCACTGTGGGATAAAAGTCGATTTTGACTCGCCAGTGCAAGTCTTCCACTAGTTTCACACTCAGCATGGGAACACACTATTGGACAAGTCATCTGCCCTGTTCCTGAAAGGAATCATCACTGAGGGCTCAACCTTCTTATGAGGGGGCACAACTGCAGTGTGGAAGGAAGAGGTGTTAATGCACCAATGTTAGAGGCAGAAAGGGTACATGACAAAAATGCTCTGGAAGATACAGGGCAGTTGTCAGAAAAGGGTGATGGTGGATTGAAAGCCAGAGACACAGCTTTTTGGCAGACACCTCATGCTGGGGTGCTCTGCCTTTGTATGTCAATGACTGAGGAGCATGCAGGTCAGCCTCGTGACAACTTCCAAGCATGGCCGGTGCATAGGTATCTGCTTATGGATTAAAGCTGGAAACCCTCTGACCAAGAACAGCAGAGAAGGAAATGGAGGACCCCATAACTCCTCATGCAAAATTGTCTACCACCTCCCAGGACTCTACTTGAACTAGGTAATAAGAAGTAGAAGTTTGCTTTGCTGAGTTAAATGAGTGCTCATGATATCTTTTTCCTAGGCTTGCCTCCCACTGGCTTAATGAAAAGGAACCCCTCCAAAACCCCTTCTATGAGGATCTAGCTCTGTGTGTGTGGCAGACAGCTGATTGCTTCTTCCACTGGAGAAGAAATACACAAGCTCTGATAGGGTGCCACACTCTAGTAAAAATAATAGCTTTTCTCAAACGTAAGTAAAATCGATACTCAGGAAGAAGACCATCCTTTTTGAGCTTTACTTGCTCACCAGTACATACTGCACCCCCTCACCTCACCCTCAAGGGAAAATCATTTCTGTCTGATGGCACTTAAGACTCACTAAAGGAGTTTTGTAGATTTATGCTAGTAATATTACATAAATGTCTACTATTCATCTAGGCAAATAAAAATGATTGTTAACATCGATACCTTTTCCTTTTTTGTTTATGCTATTCCTTCAGACCTGGGAGGTCCTTGTTGCTTGCATGTATCAAATGGCAGATAACCCCATAAAATTCAAGGCAGCCTTCACCATCGTCATTCAATTATGCAACAGACCCTTTCAAAAAGCTCTTTATCATCAAGAATATTCCTACTTCTGATATGAGATGTGTTGTTGAAGCATTATTTTTCAGAGTCAACCCCCAGCCCAACTTCAAGCATGCCACATTTTACAGACAGCCTATGGCAGACTGGAATCCAAAGAATGGCTCTACCTTGGGTCTGTTCTAGAATGGGGGACCTTCTCCATGACCGACTAGACCACAAGACAAGCTGTAGAAGTTGTACAATCATGGCACTGGGTTCTACTCTTACACTGAACTTTACTCAGTGAGGCTGTTGCCACATGAAATGTTTTGCTATTAAGGAAATATTTTGTTCCTTAAAGTTCTCAAAGAGAATTATTCTGAGGCAAAGACTCATATAATAATAAGATATAAGTACACTGATAATTTTCTTATGTCCATTTTGATCCAAACAATAAAACTTAAAAATGTGTTTGAATATCTTTTTCCAGCAAGATTTAAGTAATTAGCATTTTAGCAACTATTCTTTGGCTAGTCTTTCAGAAAATAACTGACTGTTGCTAATTCTTTCTCTGACTTTTAACCACTGAGCCATTTGTTCAAGGTTGTCAACTGAATGAATGTGAAATATTCCATTTGGAAAGGTCAAGGTTAAAACAGAATTCAGTCTCAGGTTTATTTGGCTCTAGTGTATAATTATCTGTTCCTATTTTTTCCTCATTACTGCCAGAAGCAGCAAGAAAAAAGTGACATTCTGTTTATCTTAGTTATATTCAGAGAATGGTGAGTTAAGAATGTATCCAATGTAGCTGACACCAAGCAGAGAATCACTCAGAACAAGGCCTGCCACACAGTAGGTGCTCTCACTATTTTATATTGAAATGACTTAGTGAAACCAAATTTGGTGACAGACATGGCATCAGGGCGCCCAGCCCCAGAGTGTGCCGTCTGCTGCTTAGCCACTCTGTTCCCACACGAGTTTATTTTAACATGCACACATTTAAAAAAAATATTTTCATCTATAATTTTAATATCCAGCCAAGTGTGCATAATGTTTAATGACATCCTATTAACAAAGAAACACTTTTAGGTGATCCACAGGGAAGTAACAACTGCTGCTTTCCTCCCCAGCACCTGATACAAGGTTTCTTGGCAGGGGGCGAATTGGATGACAGCCCTTACTTACTTTCAATGTCCACAGACTGAGTTCCATGAGGCTAAATGTCTTTTTCTGCAGCCTAATCCTCAAAACGATGGATGTGCTAGCTTTAAGTGTGGTTGAAACAAGGCATCACCATGGATGACGTGAACTGACAGGCCCTGTTTTGCCTAGAACCATCTCTACCTCTGATCTGTTGCTCATGATCTGAAGACTCCCTAGCAGAGGTTTGCCTTTGTGTTAAACACTGCCCTCTCCCCTAGAACCAGTTTAATTTACCGTGAGATAGAAGAACTCAGAGTCTGTAAGAGGAATGGATGTCTTGAGACAGGGAAAGGTCACTGAAGGAAGGGCTGGAGGAGTGAGAAGTGTGGAGGTTATGATGCTGTTTTTAACATGTTATCAATGAAATTTTAAAAGGTTAAGGTTGAAAAACAAAAGCTTTGCAGTAGATAGTCTCGAGCTTAATTCCCAGCTCCACTTCTTACTGGCTGTGTAGTTTATGCCAGTCATTTAACATTCCTGATCCTGTTTCCTCATTTGTAAAATGGAGATTTATAATACTCCCTTTATTCGTGACCTAGCTCTGCCATAACAAATCATTACAAACTTGCTGGCTTAAAACTATAGAAATTCATTCTCTCACATTTTTGAAGGACAGAAGTCCAAAATCAAGGAGTTGGCAGGATTGGTTTCTTCTGAAAGCTCTGAGGGAAAATTCATTCCACGCTTCACTCCTGGCTTCTGGTGGTTAATGGCAACCCTTGACTTTTCTTGGCTTGCAACAACATACTTTCAATCTCTGCTTCCATCTTCACATGACCTTATTTCTCTGTGTCTCAAATCTCTCTCCTTCCTCTTATTAAGACACCAGTCATTGGATTTAGAGCCCACCATAATCCAGGATGATCTCATCTTGAAATCCTTTACTTAATTACACTGCAAAGACCCTTTTTCCAAATAAAGTCATGTTCACTGGTACTGGGGGTTAGAACTTGGACTATCATTTTGGAGGGACACTACACTACCATATATGGTTATTGTCAAGAGTCAGTGATTTAATATATTAAAGACCTTAGCATTATCTGAGTACACTAAGTACACTAAGAACTAAATAAAAGATCGCTATAATTACAAATATGTAAATCTTCCTTACTTACAAGCTTATACAGGAACAAAGACTTATTCCACAACAAAAGTACTGTGTTGTAAGTGCTTACATTACATACTAACATTTTAGTATCTGTTCTCACAGTATTTGTTATATGGATGCATATTTGCTGATTTTGTACTTGATTCTAAGGTGTTTTACAAATATTATTAACTCTCTAATATCTGTTGAGTACAAAAGGTGAAAAAGTTAAAAGTGATAGTAAAGAGAATTATAAGATTACTAAAGATCACTAACACAGAGATTAAAAAGAAAGATGAGATTTATGGTCTGAACAAGATGGTAGAGACCTATCTCTATTCCTTTCTCCCTGCAAAGTATACCTATAAATCATGAAACTAACTCAAGAGACAACCAAAGAAATGCTCTGAAAGGTGGAAGACGGACTACAGGACTGGAGGAACATTATTGTGGCAGGGCATCTTACGAACTATTACCCAACAGAAGAAAGCCAAGAAGGACACACAGAGGTGGCATTTCCCAATCTCTAACCTGTTAAGAGAAAGGGCAGCTAATGTAAGCTCATTTGTCCCCCAGATGGAAGAGGAGTCCCAACAACAACATTATGCATACCTAGCAGGACCAGCAAGGGGAATCAATCAGAAGCCACACTGAAAATAAGCGACCATCCTGACCAGAAGTGACCAGAAGCACTCTACAACCTCACTCACCCGGAGACACCACACCACTACTGGCATTGGCAAAGGGGATTACGACACAGCAAGTGCTAGCTGGAAAGCATTCTTGTTTCCCACTGGGCTTGAGGCTCCCCTCTGCCCCTTAGAGATACCATGTATGTTGAGGGTTGTGTGGGGAAGTGGAGGGATTGACAAGTGAGATCATGCCACAGTAAATGTGTGGCCTGGGAAGCACTCTCCATTTCCCACAGACAGTGAGGAAGACTGCCACAAGATGCACCCAGTCTGGGAAGCCTATTTGTTCTTGCTGGCTTAAGACTCATTGCTCCCACTCAGAGACACTCAGAGGAGCCCTACCACAATAAGCACCCAACTACAGAGGCACTCTCCATCCTCCACAGATAGGAGGAGGCTTCTATAACAAGCATCAGGAAATGCCATTCATCTCTGAAGCAAAGAGGCTCCCTTTCTTTACCTTCAAGCTCCAGGCAGCTTGGCCTGAGCAAGCTTCTTCAGCACTCTCAAACAACATGAGCAGGATCAGTGGGACCCCAGTGGGAAGAGATGAACCAAATGGACAAAAATAGTACCATAAAGGCTCTGAAATGATATTGTCATTGGAACCACAGCCCAAAAAGTAGGCCAGGACTTGCATGTTAAATCTAAACAGGGTGAGTGCCTGCTAAAATTAAGTTAGGTGGAACCCAAACTCTTCTAATGTAATAGCCAAAATGTCCAAGATACAATTGAAAGTCATTCTACATTAGGAAGCAGGAAAATCACAACTTGAATGAATGAAAAAAGACATTTAAATGATGTCAACAGTGAGATGAATCATATGTTCAAAATATGTGACAAGAGTTTTAAAGCAATAATCATACAAATGATTAAGCAAGCAATTACAAGTTATTTGAAACAAATGAAAAATAAAGTCTCAGCAAAGAAACAAGTTATAAAAATAACTAAATGGAAATTAAGAGCTTTAAAGTATTATAATAAGAGAAATAACAATTCACTGAATGGGCTCAATAGTACAGTGGAAATGACAAAAGATAACATCAGTGAGATTGAGGGCATATTAATAGAATTTGCCCAATCTTAACAAGAGGGAAATTAACTGAAAAACATTTAACAAACCTTCAAGGACCTGTGGGACAATAATAATATATCCAGTTTTCATGTCATCAGAGCTCCAGAAGGAGAAGATAAAAGAGTGGAGCCAAAAGAGTATTTGAAGAACTAATGATTGAAAATTAACCAAATTAAGCAAAAGATAAACCCACAGATTCAAGAAACTGAGTAAATCCCAAGCACAACAAACAACAATCAAAGCTAAGAAATATCAGAATTAAACTTACAAACAAAAGACAAAGAAAAACTCTTGAAATCAATCAGAAAGAAGCAATACATTTCCTATACAGAAACACCAATTCACATGACAGCAGATTTCTGACAACATGGAGGGAAAAATGAAATGACACCTTTTTCAAGGACTGAAAAAGAAATTGTCAATCACAAAATCTATGTCTGGCAAAACTATCCTTCACAAATGAAGGGGAAATAAAGATATTCTCAGACAAAGGAAGACTAAAGGGATTTGTCACTAGCAGACTTAACCTTAAAAAAAGGTCAAGAGGGGGAGGTGGGGCAAGGTGGCCAAATAGAAGCCTCCAGCCATAATGCCCCCAACAGGAATGCCAAATGAAACAGCTATCTACACAATAAAAAGCATCTTCATAAGAACCAAAAATCAGGTGAAAGATCACAGTACCTGGTTTTACCATCATTATATTACTGAGAGAGGCACTAAAAAGGGCAGGAAAGACAATCCTGAATTGCCAATGCCACTCCTCCCCCATCCCCTAGCAGGATCTCTGTAGTGCAGAGAAAGAATCTATGTACTTGGGGGAGGGAGAGCGCAGTGATCGTGAGAATTTGCATTGGAATTCAATGCCACCCTTAACAGCAGAAAGCAAGAAGGGGCAGAACTCAGCTTGCACGCACAAAGAGAGCATTTAGACCAGTCCTAGCCAGAGGCAAATTGCCTATTCCAGTGGTTGGAGCCCAAGTTCTAGCAAGTCTCACAACCACAGGCTAAAGTGGTCTATAATCCCAAATACACTTGAAAGGCAGTTTAGGCCACAAGGACTGCAATTCCTAGGCAAGTTTTGATGCTGTCCTGTGCTGAGAGCAAGTGGACTTGGGGTGCACGTGACCTAGTGAGACACCAGCTACGGTGGCCAAGGGAGTGCTTGTGCCACCCCTTCCCAAGCCCCAGGCAGTGTGGCTCACAGCTCCAGGAAGACTCCTTCCTTCCATTTGAGGAGAGGGGAGAGTAAAGAGGACTTTGCCTTGTGTCTTGGATACCAGCTCAGCACAGTAGTATATTGCATCAGTCAGAGTTGTGAGGACCCCATTCCAGGCCCTGGGTCTCTAGACACACCTTGGGCCAGAAAGGAGATTGCTGACTTGAAGGGAAGGCTGTGAATAATCAGCAGTGTTAGCCAGGCAGTACTTGCTGTGGGCCTTGGGTGAGACTCAGAGCCATGCTGGCGTCAGGTGTGATCAAGCACATTCACAGCTGTGGCGACTGTGGGGGAGGCCCCTTCTGCTTGAGGAAAGGAGAGCGAAGAGTAAAGTAAACTTTGTCTTGCAGGTTGGGTAACAGCTCAGCTGCAGTGGGGTAGAGCACCAAGTGGGTTCCTGGAGTCCCTAATTCCAGGTCTTGGCCCCTGGACAGCATTTCTTCACCTGCCCTGGGCCATAGGAGAGACAACTGCTCTGAAGGGAGAGACCCAGGCTTGGCATCATTCACCACAAGCTGACAGAAGAGGCCTTGGGCCTTGAGTGAACATTGGTGGTAACCAGGCAATACTTAGCCATGGGTCTGGGGTGGTGGTGGCCATGGGGAGAGACCCTTCTGCTTGAGGAAAAGGGAGGAGAGAGTGGGACAAACTTTGTCTTGCAGGTTGGGTGCCAGGTCAGCCACAGTAGAAGAGAGCACCAGGTAGATTCCTAAGGTTCCTGACTCTAGGCCTTGGTTCACAGATGGTATCTCTGGACCCATCCAGAGCTGGAAAGAACTGGCAGCCCTGAAGGGAAGGACACAAGCCTGGCTGGATTTGCCACCTGCTGATTGTAAAGCCCTTAAGCCTTGTGCAAAATAGGAAGTAGCCAAACAATGGTCACTCTGGGACTTGAGTGAAACCCAGTGCTGTGCTGCCTTTGGGTCTAACCCAGCCCAGTCCCTGCTATAGTAGCCACAGGAGTGCTTGTATCTCACCTCCCCCAACTCCAGGCAGCTCAGTACAGAGAGGCTCCATTTGTTTGGAGGAAAGTAAGGGAAGAGAACAAGAGTTTCTCACTGGTAATACAGGGAATACTCCCAGATCTTACCCAAGACCACCAAGGTGATACCTCTATGAGTCTGTGACAGCCACAGCATTACTGAACTTGAGGTGCCCCCTAATGCAGATGTGGCTACAGTGACCAAAGATTTAGATCTCCAACACCCAAGTCCCTTCAAATACCTGGAAAGCTTTCCCAAGACGGATGGGTAAAAACAAGCCCAGACTGCAGAGACAAGAATAAATACCCAACTCTTCAATACCCAGTCACTGATGGACACCCAAAAGCATGAAGACCCTCCAGGAAAACATGGCTTCATCAACTCAACTAAATAAAGCACTAGTCACCAATCATGGAGAAACAAAGATATGTGACCTTTCGGAGACAGAATTTAAAATAGCTGCTTTGAGGAAGGTAAATGAAATCAAAGGTAACACAGAGAAGGTATTCACAATCTTGTGAGATAAATTTAACAAAGATATTGAAGTTATTTAAAAGACTGAAGTAGAAGTTCTGGAGCTGAAAATGGCAGTTGACATCCTGAAGAATGCATCAGAGTATCTCAACAGCAGAATTTATCAAGCAGAAGAAAGAATTAGTGAGCCTGAAGACAGGCTATTTGAAAATACACAGTCTTATTATTTTGAGATATGTTCCATCAATACCGAATTTATTGAGAGTTTTTAGCATGAAGGGCTGTTGAATTTTGTCAAAGGCCTTTTCTGCATCTATTGAGATAATCATGCGGCTTTTGTCTTTGGTTCTGTTTATATGCTGGATTACATTTATTGATTTGCGTATGTTGAACCAGCCTTGCATCCCAGGGATGAAGTCCACTTGATCATGGTGGATAACCTTTTTGATGTGCTGCTGGATTCGGTTTGCCAGTATTTTATTGAGGATTTTTGCATCGATGTTCATCAGGGATATTGGTCTAAAATTCTCTTTTTTTGTTGTGTCTCTGCCAGGCTTTGGTATCAGGATGATGTTGGCCTCATAAAATGAGTTAGGGAGGATTCCCTCTTTTTCTATTGATTGGAATAGTTTCAGAAAGAATGGTACCAGCTCCTCCTTGTACCTCTGGTAGAATTCGGCTGTGAATCTGTCTGGTCCTGGACTTTTTTCAGTTGGTAGGCTATTAATTATTGCCTCAATTTCAGAGCCTGCTATTGGTCTACTCAGGGATTCGACTTCTTCCTGCTTTAGTCTTGGGAGAGTGTAAGTGACCAGGAAATTATCCATTTCTTCTAGGTTTTCTAGTTTATTTGCATAGAGGTGTTTATAGTATTCTCTGATGGTAGTCTGTATTTCTGTGGGGTTGGTGGTGATATCCCCTTTATCATTTTTTATTGCATCTGTTTGATTCTTCTCTCTTTTCTTCTTTATTAGTCTTGCTAGTGGTCTATCAATTTTGTTGATCTTTTCAAAAAACCAACTCCTGGATTCAGTGATTTTTTTGGAGAGTTTTTTGTGTCTCTACCTCCTTCAGTTCTGCTCTAATCTTAGTTATTTCTTGCCTTCTGCTAGTTTTTGAACGTGTTTGCTCTTGCTTCTCTAGTTCTCTTAATTGTGATGTTAGGTTGCCAATTTTAGATCTTTCCAGCTTTCTCTTGTGGGCATTTAGTGCTATAAATTTCCCTCTATACACTGCTTTAAATGTGTCCCAGATATTCTGGTATGTTGTATCTTTGTTCTCATTGTTTTCAAAGAATATCTTTATTTCTGCCTTCATTTCGTTATGTACTGACAAACCCACAGCCAATATCATACTGAATGGGCAAAAACTGGAAGCATTCCCTTTGAAAACTGGCACAAGACAGGGATGCCCTCTCTCACCACTCCTATTCAACATAGTATTGAAAGTTCTGGCTAGGGAAATCAGGCAAGAGAAAGAAATAAAGGGTATTCAGTAAGGAAAAGAAGAAGTCAAACTGTCCCTGTTTGCAGATGACATGATTGTATATTTAGAAAACCCTATCGTCTCAGCCCAAACTCTCCTTAACCTGATAAGCAACTTCGGCAAAGTCTCAGGATACAAAATCAATGTGCAAAAATCACAAGCATTCGTATACACCAGTAACAGACAAACAGAGAGCCAAATCATAAATGAACTTCCATTCACAATTGCTTCAAAGAGAATAAAATACCTAGGAATCCAACTTTCAAGAGATGTAAAGGACCTCTTCAAGGAGAACTACAAACCACTGCTCAGTGAAATAAAAGAGGACACAAACAAATGGAAGAACATACCATGCTCATGGATAGGAAGAATCAATATCGTGAAAATGGCCATATTGCCCAAGGTAATTTATAGATTCAATGCCATCCCCATCAAGCTACCAATGACTTTCTTCACAGAATTGGAAAAAACTGCTTTAAAGTTCATATGGAACCAAAAAAAGAGCCCACATTGCCAAGACAATCCTAAGTCAAAAGAACAAAGTTGGAGGCATCATGCTACCTGACTTCAAACTATACTACAAGGCTACAGTAACCAAAACAGCATGGTACTGGTACCAAAACAGAGATATAGACCAATGGAACAGAACAGAGCCCTCAGAAATAATACCACACATCTACAGCCATCTGATATTTGACAAACTTGAGAAAAACAAGAAATGGGGAAAAGATTCCCTATTTAATAAATGGTGCTGGGAAAATTGGCTAGCCATAAGCAGAAAGCTGAAACTGGATCCTTTCCTTACTCCTTATACAAAAATTAATTCAAGATGGATTAGAGACTTAAATGTTAGAACTAATACCATAAAAACCCTAGAAGAAAACCTAGGTAATACCATTCAGGACATAGGCATGGGTAAGGACTTCATGTCTAAAACACCAAAAGCAACGGTAACAGAAGCCAAAATTGACAAATGGTATCTAATTAAACTAAAGAGCTTCTGCACAGCAAAAGAAACTACCATCAGAGTGAACAGGCAACTACAGAATGGGAGAAAATTTTTGCAACCTACTCATCTGACAAAGGGCTAATATCCAGAACCTACAAAGAACTCAAACAAATTTACAAGAAAAAAACAAACGACCCCATCAAAAAGTGGGCAAAGGATATGAACAGACATTTCTCAAAAGAAGACATTCATACAGCCAACAGACACATGAAAAAATGCTCATCATCACTGGCCGTCAGAGAAATGCAAATCAAAACCACAATGAGATACCATCTCACACCAGTTAGAATGGCAATCATTAAAAAGTCAGGAAACAACATGTGCTGGAGAGGATGTGGAGAAATAGGAACACTTTTATACTGTTGGTGGGATTGTAAACTAGTTCAACCATCGTGGAAAACAGTATGGCGATTCCTCAAGGATCTAGAACTAGATGTACCATATGACCCAGCCATCGCACTACTGAGTATATACCCAAAGGATTATAAATAATGCTGCTATAAAGACACATGCACACCTATGTTTATTGTGGCACTATTCACAATAGCAAAGACTTGGAATCAACCCAAATGTCCATCAGTGACAGACTGGATTAAGAAAATGTGGCACATATACACCATGGAATATTATGCAGCCATAAAAAGGGATGAGTTCACGTCCTTTGTAGGGATATGGGTGCAGCTGGAAACCATCATTCTCAGCAAACTATCGCAAGAACAGAAAACCAAATACCGCATGTTCTCACTCATAGGTGGGAATTGAACAATGCGATCACTTGGACATGGGAAGGGGAACATCACACACAGGGGCCTATTATGCGGAGGGGTGAAGGGGGAGGGATGGCATTGGGAGTTATAACTGATGTAAATGACGAGTTGATGGGTGCTGACGAGTTGATGGGTGCAGCACACCAACATGGCACATGTATACATAGGTAACAAAGCTGCATGTTGTGCTCATGTGCCCTAGAACTTAAAGTATAAAAAAAAAAAAATAAAACTAGTTAAAAAAAAAAAGAAAGAAAGTACACAGTCAGAGGAGACAAAAGAAAAAAGAATAAAAAAGAATGCAGCATGCCTATGAGATCTAGAAAATAGTCTCAAAAGGGCAAATCTAAGAGTTATTGGCCTTAAAGAGGAGGTAGAGAGAGAGACATGGGGCAGAAAGTTTATTCAAAAAGATAACAATGGAGAACTTCCCAAACCTAGAGAATAATATCAATATCCAAGTAGAAGAAGGTTATAGAGCAGATTTAACCCAAAAAAGACTACCTTAAGACATTGACCCAAAGGTCAGGATAAAGAATGGATTTTAAAAGCAGCAAGAGAAAAGAAACAAATATCATACAATGGAGCTTCAATACATCTGGCAGCAGACTTCTCAGTGGAAACCTTACAGGCCAACAGAGAGAGGCATGACATACTTAAAGTGCTAAAGGAAAAAACTTTTATTCTAGAAAAGTATATCTGGGAAAATATCCCAAACATGAAGGAGAAATAAAGACTTTCTCAGACAAATGAAAGATGGATGAGTTCATCAATACCAGACTTGTCCTACGAGAAATGCTCAAGGGAACTATTCAATCTAAAAGAAGAGGACATCAATATGCAATAAGAAATCATCTGAAGGTAACAAAACTCACTGTTAATAGTAAGTATACAGCAAAACACAGATTATAACAATGTAATTTTGGTTTGTAAACTACACATATCTTGAGTAGAAGAACTAAAAGATAAACTTATCAAAAATAAAAACTATGACAACTTTTCAAGACATGGAAAGTATAGTAAGATATAAATAGGGCTGGGTGCAGTGGATCATGCCTGTAATCCCAGCACTTTGGGAGGCCGAGGCAGGTGAATCACCTGACATCAGGAGTTCAAGACCAGCCTGGCCAACATGGAGAAACCCCATCTCTACTAAAAATACAAAAAAATTAGCTGGGCAAGGTGGCAGGCACCTGTAATCCCAGCTACTTGGGAGGCTGAGGTAGGAGAATCGCTTGAACCCAGGAGGTGGAGGTTGCAGTGAGCTGAGATCATGCCATTGCACTCCAGCCTGGGTGACAAGAGTGAGACTCCATCTCAAAAAAAAAAAAAAAAAATATGTATATATATATATATATATATATATATATGAAAAAGGTTAAAAGTGGGGAGATGAAGTTAAAGTGTAGAGTTTTTGTTAGTTTTCTCTTTGCTTCTTTGTTCGTTTAGCAACCCATGTTAAGTTGTCATCAGTTTAAAATAATTAGTTATAAGATATTATTTACAAGTTTCACAATAACTTCAGATCAAAAAACATACAATGGATACACAAAAATGAAAGACAAGAAATTAAAACATACCATCAGAGAAAACCACTTTCACTAAAAGGAAAACAGGAAGGAAGAAAAGAAGAAAGAGAAGACCAGAAAACAAATAACAATAAGGCAAGAGTAATTCCTTACTTATCAATAATAACATTGAATGTAAATGGACTAAACTCCCCAATCAAAAGACATAGAGTGGTTGAATGGATGAAAAAACAAGACCCAACAATCTGCTGCCTGCAAGACACAACAATCTGTGTGTCTTCACCTATAAAGATACACAGAGACTGAAAATAAAAGGATGGAAAAAGATATCCCATGCTAATGGAAACTAAAAAAGAGCAGGAATAGATATTCATATCAGACAAAATAAATTTCATGAAAAAAATCTATAAAAAGAGAGAAATAAAGTCATTATACAATGATAAAGGAGTCAATTCAGCAAGAGGAAATAATAACTGTAAATGTATGTGCACCCAACACCAGAGTGCCCAGATATATAAAGCAAATATATTAGAGTGAAAGAAAGACCTCAGTTCAATAATAGCTGGAGACTTCAACATCCCACTTTCAACACTGGACAGATCATCCAGACAGAAAATCAACAGGGTATCAGTGGACTTAATCTGTACTATAGAGCAAATAGAACTAATAGATATTTACAGAACATTTTATTTAATGGCTGCAGAATACATATTCGTCTCCTTAGCACATGGATTATTCTCAAGGATGAACCATTTGTTAGGCCACAAAAGAAACCTAAAACATTCAATAAAATTGAAGTAATATCAATTCTCTTATCTGACCACAGTGAAATAAAAGTAGAAATCAATAACAAGAGGAATTTTGGAAACTACACAAACACATGGAAATTAAACAATATGCTCCTGAATGACCAGTGGGTCAACAAAGAAGTTAAGAAGGAAATTGAAAATTTTCTTGATACAACTGATAATGAAAACACCACATACCAAAACCTTTGTCATATGGAATATAGCAAAAGCAGTACTAAGTGGAAAGGTTATAGCAATACATGCTTATATCAAAAAAGTATTAATAGAAAAACTTTAAACAAACAACCTAACAATGCATCTTAAAGAACTAGAAAAGCAAGAGCAAACTAAAGTCAAAATTAGTAGAAGAAAAGAAATAATAAAGATCAGAGCAGAAATAAATGAAATTGAAATTAAAAATATACAAAAGATCAACAAAGCAAAACCTTGGTTTTTTAAAAAGATAAATGAAATCAACAAACCTTTAGCCTGACTAGCTAAGAAAAAAAGAAAACCCCAAAAAATAAAATCAGAAATAAAAAAGGAGACATTACAACTGATACTACAGAAATTCCAATGATCATTAGAGGCTACTATGAGCAACTATATGTCAATAAATTGGAAAACCTAGATGAAATGGATAAATTCCTAGATACATACAACCTACCAAGACTGAACTGTGAATCCAAAGACCTAAACAGATGAATAGCAAGTAATGGGATTGAAGCCATAATAAAAAGTCTCCCAGCAAAGGAAATTCCAGGACTCAATGGCTTTACATTTGATACCAACCATTTAAAGGAGAAATAATACCAATTATATTCAAACTCTTCTGAAATATAGAAGAGAAGGGGATACTTCCAAACTCATTCTACAAGGCCAGTATTACCCTACTACCAAAACCAGACAAAGATACATTAGGAAAAGAAACTACATGCCAATATCCTTGATGAACATTGATGCAAAAATCCTGAACAAAATACAGCAAACTAAATTCAACAAGACATTACAAAGTGTTCATAAACAGATGAGTGGATTTTAAAAATGTGGCAAGTATACACAATGGACTACTATACAGTCATAAAGAAGAATGAGGCTGGGCACAGTGGCTTACGCCTGTAATCCCAGCACTTTGAGAGACTGAGGTGGGCAGATCACCTGAGGTCAGGAGTTTGAGACCAGCCTGGCCAACATGGTGAAATACTGTCTCTACTAAAAATACAAAAATTAGCCAGGCATGGTGGTGGGCACCTGTAATCCCAGCTACTCAGGAGGCTGAGGAAGGAGAATTGCTTGAACCTGGGAGGCGGAGGTTGCAGTGAGCCAAGATTGTGCCACTGCACTTCAGCCTGGGCAACAAGAGCAAAATTCCACCTCAAAAAAAAAAAAAAAAAAAAAAGAATGAGAACCTGTCATTTGTAACAACATGGATGGAATTGGAGGGTTGGAGGTCATTATGTGAAATGAAATAAGCCAGTCACAGAAAGACAAACTTTGCATGCTGTCACTTATTTGTGGGAGCTAAAAAATTTAAAACAATTGAACTCACAGAGATTGAGAGTAGAATAATGTTTATCATAGGCTATGAAGGGTAGTGGGTGGGAGAGGGAGTGGGAATGGTTAATGGGTACCAAATATATTTAGATAGGATGAATTAGATCTAGTATTTGACAGCACAACAGGGTGACTACAGTCAGCAATAATTTATTATGCATTACAAAATAACCAAAAAAGTATAATAGGATTGCTTATAACACAATGAAATGATAAATGCTTGAGATGATGAATACCCCCATTTACTCTGATGTGATTATTATGCATTGTATGCTTGTATCAAAATATCTTATGTACCCCATAATTATATACACCTACTATGTACCCACAAAAATAAAAAATAAATTAAAAAGAAAGGCTAAAGAAAGTTTTCTTCAAACAGAAAAGAAATGATAAAAGAAAGATTTTTGAAGCATAAAAAAGAAGAATAACTGACTAAGCAGATACATGGGCAAATACAGTAGACCGATGAAATTTTAAAATCATATACAAAGATTGAAAATAATAACATTATATGATATTCACGATAATCATATTTTAAAGTGGGAGTTGATAAAGAGCTGAAAGCAAAGCACATGTCCACATTTTACTCAAGGTGGTAAAAAGTTAAAGCAATAGATGGTAATAAGGGGTGTGTCTGTGTGTGTGTGTGTCTGCGCGCGTGTATGTAGAGAGAGAGAAAGAAGTAATTATATGCAGTTTTACCTATACATCATATTTTAATATATAGTTAGTGCTATATACATAGTTATATTGTGTTTTATATATATAATAATACCCCGTGCAACCACTAAACAAACCACACAAAGCAATATATATTGAAAAATACTATAAATACAGCAATATGAAATACCAGAAAGTGTTGAAGCCACAGAAAAGAAAGAAAAAAATAAACAGAAAATAAAAAACAGAGGAAACAAACATAAAATAATTAAAAGGCAAACTTAGAAACTAATAGATCAATAACTACCTCATATTTAAATGGTGTACATGCACTAATTAGAAAGCAGAATTTGTCAGAGTTTATTTTTTTTAAAAATGACCTAACTATATGCTGTTTACCAGAAAAAGCTCACTTCAAATTTAGACATATGTAGGTTGCAAGTAAAATGTTAATGCCACGAAAACAATAAAAAAACAAGCAGCAGTAACTTAAAAAAAATCTGATAGGCCAGGCACTGTGGTTCACACCTGTAATCCCAGCACTTTGGGAGGCCGAGGTGGGCAGATTACGAGGTCAGGAGTTCGAGACCAGCCTGACCATCATGGTGAAACTCCGTCTCTACTAAAATACAAAAGTTCACCGGGTGTGGTGGCGGGTGCCTGTAATCCCAGCTACCTGTGAGGCTGAAGCAGGAGAATCACTTGAATCCGGGAGGCAGAGGTTGCAGTGAGCCGAGGTCGTTCTACTGTACTCCAGCCTGGGCGACAGAGCAAGACTCCCTCTCAAAACCAAAACAAAACAAAACAAAATGTCTGATAAAGTAGACTTTAGAGCAAAGAAATTTGCTAGGGACAAAGAGGAATATTATATAATGATTAAAAAATCAATCTATCAGGAAGACATAACAATCCTAAATGTGTATGAACCAAGTAACACAGCATTTAATTACATGAATCAGAAACCAAGGCAATAACAGCAAAGGAAACAATTAATAGAATGAAAAGACAACCCACAGATTGGGAGACGATATTTACAAATCATGTGTTTGGTTAATATCCAAAATATACAAGAAACTCATACTACTCAATAACCACAAAACAAATAGTCCTAATTTTTAAAATGGGCAAGTAATTTGAATAGATATTTCTCCAAGAAACACATACAAATAACCAACAGATATATGAAAAATGCTTAACATCTCTAATCATCAGAGAAATGCAAATTAAAACCACAATGAGATATCATCTCACACCTGTTAGATAGGCCATTATCAACAAGATTAAGATAAGTGTTGCAAAGGATGTGGAGAAAACAGAACCCTCATACACTGTTGGTGATATTGTAAATTAATATAGCCATTTTGGCAACGAGTATGTAGATCCCTCAAGAAACTAAAAATAGAATTACTATATGACCCAGCAATCCCACACTGGGTATATACTTAAAGGAATTGAAACCAGTATGCCAAACAAATGTCTGCACTCCCCTGTTCATTGCAGCATTCTTCATAAAAGGCAGAATACGGAAACAACCTAAGTGTCCATCAATGAATGAATGTATTTTTAAAATGTGGTAAATTTAGCCAGGTGCGGTGGCTCATGCCTGTAATCCCAGCACTTTGGGAGGCCGAGGTGGGTGGATCACCTGAGGTTAGGAGTTTAAGACCAGCCCAACCAACATGGTGAAACCCTGTCTCTACTAAAAATACAAAAATTAGCCAGGTGTGGTAGTGGGCACCTGTGATCCCAGCTACTCAGGAGGCTGAGGCAGGAGAATCACTTGAATTCGGGAGTTGGAGGTTGGAGTGAGTGGAGATCCACCACTGTACTCCCGCTCGGGTGACAGAGTGAGACTCCGTCTCAAAAGAAAAAAAAAATGTGGTAAATTTACACAACGGAATACTATTCCGCCTTTAAAAATCCAGGAAATTCTCTTATTTGTGACAACATGTGTAAACCTAGAAAATATATTAAGTGAAATAAGCAAGGCACAGAAAACAAACATGCATGATCTCACTTATATGTGGAATGTTAAATAGTCAAACTCGTAGTAGATAGTAGAACAGTAGTTTCCAGAGGTTGGCAGGGTGAGGGGTAAAGGGGAGACATTGATCAATGGGTGCAAAGTTACAGATAGAAGGAATAAGCTCTTATGTTCTATTGCACAACATAGTGATGATAGTTAATAATAATATATTTCAAACTAGTTAAAGGAGATCTTAAATGTTCTCACCACAAAGAAATGATAAATATTTGAGGTGACGGATATGTTAATTAGCCTGATTTGATCATTCTATGGAAATATCATGTGGTACTCCATAAATATATACAATTATTTTTTGTTAATTAAAAATAAAATAAAACTTTTAAATGAGAAAATTAAAGGGAAGATAGACAATTCAGTAATAATAGTTGGAGATTTCAACATCCCACTTTCATTAATAGAACAACTAAGAAGATTAACAATTGAATAACATTATAATCAACCAGACCTAGCAGACATCTATAAAACATCCTACCAACAACAGCAGAATATATATTACTTTCAAAATCACATGGAGTATTCTCCACGATAGACACATATAAAGCCTTCAAACAGTCCGGGAGCGGGGGCTCAAGCCTGTAATCCCAGCACTTTGGGAGGCCGTGACAGGCAGATCACGAGGTCAGGAGATCAAGACCATCTTGGCTAACACAGTGAAACCCCGTCTCTACTAAAAAATACAAAAAACTAGCCGGGCGAGGTGGCGGGCACCTGTAGTCCCAGCTACTCGGGAGGCTGAGGCAGGAGAATGGCATAAACTCACGAGGCGGAGCTTGCAGTGAGCTGAGATCAGGCCACTGCACTCCAGACTGGGCAACAGAGGAGATTCCGTCTCAATAAATTAAAAAAAAAAAAGCCACCGAACAAGCCTAGAAAAATTCTAAAAGATAGAAATCATACAGAGTATGTTCTCTGATTACAGTAAAATGAAATCAGGAATTAATAACCAAAAGAAATTTGGGGAACCACAAATATTTGCAAATTAAACAACAATTCTTAAGTAAACAAATGACAAATGAAAACAAAAACACAATATACCAAAACTTATGGAATGGAGTCAAAGCAATATGTAGAGGGAAATTTATAGCAGAAAATGCCTACATTTTAAAAAAGAAATACCTCAAATCGGTAGTATCTTAATATTCATCCTTAATATATTGGAAAAAGAAGGGCAAACTAAACCCAAAGAAAGAACAAAGAAGGAAATAATAAAGGTTAGAGAAAAAATTAATGAAATAGAGTATAAAAATAGAAAATAAAAACAAAGTTAATTTTTTGAAAACATAAAAAAAATGATAAACTGGCTAGACTGACTAGAAAAACAAGAGAGGACTAAAATTTCTAAAATCAGAAAGAGGACACATTAGTAATGGCCTTACAGAAACAAAAAGATGTATAAAGGAATACTACAAACTATGTGACAACAAATTAGATAACTTAGATTAAATAAATAAATTCCTAGAGAAATGTAAACTGCTGAAACTGCCCAAGATGAAATAAAAAATTTGAGTATACCCATAACAAGTAAAGAGATTGAACTAGTAATAAAAAACAAACCAACAAGAAAAATCCCTAGGCCTGTGTGGCTTCACTGGTGCACTCTGCCATATATATATGATTATACTTTAAGTTCTAGGGTACATGTGCACAACGTGCAGATTTGTTATATATGTATACATGTGCCGTGTTGGTTTGCTGTACCCATCAACTCATCATTTACATTAGGTATTTCTCTTAATGCTATCCCTCCCCCATCCCCCCAACCCCACGACAGGCCCTGGTGTGTGATGTTCCCCGCCCTGTGTCCAAGTGTTCTCATTGCTCAATTCCCACCTATGAGTGAGAACATGTGGTGTTTGGTTTTCTGTTCTTGCAAAAGTTTGGACCAGTTTCAGCAGTCTCAGCCCAAAATCTCAGTCTCAGCCCAAAATCTCCTTAAGCTGATAAGCAACTTCAGCAAAGTCTCAGGATACAAAACCAATGTGCAAAAATCGCAAGCATTCCTATACACCAATAACAGACACAGAGCCAAATCATGAGTGAACTCCCATTCACAATTGCTACAAAAAGAAAAAAATACCTAGGAATCCAATTTACAAGGGGTGTGAAGGACTTCTTCAAGGAGAACTACAAACCACTGCTCAATGAAATAAAAGAGGACACAAACAAATGGAAGAACATTCCATGCTCATGGATAGGGAGAATCAATATCGTGAAAATGGCCATACTGCCCAAGGTAATTTATAGATTCATTGCCATTCCCATCAAGCTATCAATGACTTTCTTCACATAATTGGAAAAAAATACTTTAAAGTTCGTTTGGCACCAAAAAAGATCCTGCATTGCCAAGGCAACCCTAAGCCAAAAGAACAAAGCTGGAGGCATCACGCTACCTGATTTCAAACAAGGTTACAGTAACCAAAACAGCATGGTACTCATACCAAAACAGAGATACAGACCAATGGAACAGAACAGAGTCCTCAGAAATAACACCACACATCTACAACCATCTGATCTTTGACAAACCTGACAAAACAAGAAATGGGGAAAGGATTCCCTATTGAATAAATTGAATAAATGGTGCTGGGAAAACTGGCTAGCCATATGTAGAAAGCTGAAACTGGATCCCTTGCTTACACCTTATACAAAAATTAATTCAAGAAGGATTAAAGACTTAAATGTTAGACCTAAAACCATAAAAACCCTAGAAGGAAACCTAGGCAATACCATTCAGTCCTAGGCATGGGCAAGGACTTCATGACTAAAACACAAAAAACAAATGTGATCTAATTAAACTAAAGAGCTTCTGCACAACAAAAGAAACTACCATCAGAGTGAACAGGCAACCTACAGAATGGGAGAAAATTTTTGCAATCTAGCCATCTGACAAAGAGCTGATACCCAGAATCTACAAAGAACTTATACAAATTTACAAGAAAAAACAAACAACCCCATCAAAAAGTGGGTGAAGGATATGAACAGACATTTCTCAAAAGAAGACATTCATACAGCCAACAGACACATGAAAAAATGCTTATCATCACTGGTCATCAGAGAAATCCAAATCAAAACTACAATGAGATACCATCTCACACCAGTTAGAATGGAGATCATTAAAATGTCTGGAAACAACAGATGTTGGAGAGGATGTGGAGAAATAGGAACACTTTTACACTGTTGGTGGGAGTGTAAATTACTTCAACCATTGTAGAAAACAGTGTGGTGATTCCTCAAGAATCTAGAACTAGAAATACCATTTGACCCAGCTATCCCATTACTGGGTGTATACCCAAAGGATTATAGACCATGCTACTGTAAAGACACATGCACACGTATGTTTATTGCAGCACTATTCACAATAGCAAAGACTTGGAATCAACCCAAATGTCCATCAGTTACAGATTGGATTAAGAAAATGTGGCACATATACACCATGGAATACTATGCAGCCATAAAAAAGGATGAATTCATGTCCCATGAGGGACATGGATGAAACTGGAAACCATCATTCTCAGCAAACTATCACAAGAACAGAAAACCAAACACTGCATGTTCTCACTGATAGGTGGGAATTGAACAATGAGAACACTTGGACACAGGGCGGGGAACATCACACACTGGAGCCTGTTTGGGGGTGGGGGGGGTGGGGAAGGGATAGCATTAGGAGAAATACCTAATGTAAATGATGAGTTGATGGGTACAGCAAACCAACATGGCACATGTATACATACGTAACAAACCTGCATGTTGTGTACATGTACCCTAGAACTTAAAGTATAATAATAAAAAAAAAGAATATGCTTAAAAAATATGAATGGACTATACATGTCACGACTTTGATTAATCTCTAGAGAATTAATACTAAGTTGGAAAAAAGCAAATCCTAGGTGGTTACATACTGTATGGTTCTAGTTATATAACATTTTGAAAAGGCAAACTTTTAGAAATAGAGAACAAATTAGTTGTCGCCAGGGGTCAGGAATTGGTGATGGGACAAAAGGTGTCTCTAAAATGGCAACAGGATAGATCTCTGTGCTGATGGAACTGTTCTGTATCTGGACTGTATCAATATCAATATCTTGCTTGTAATATTTCATTATAGTTTTGCAAAATGTTAGCATTAGAGGAAACTGAGTAGAGAATACTCAGGATCTCTCTGTATTATTTCTTTTAATGGCATGTACATCTACAAGTATCTCCAAATAAAAAAGTTTAAATTTCAAAAGATGTAAGACAGTGACCATCACACATGCAAATGGGATGAATTGCAAGAACATTTCTCCAAGCGAAAGAGCAAATCTTGTGACATACTGTGAAAAGTGCCTTGCTTGTGCAGTCAACAGTAAGCTAAAAAGACGAAGAAATGATTGATGAAATATAGGAATGTTTGCCCACATGGAGTTGACGTATATCACTGTGAGTATGGGGTAGTTTGATGGTAGTTAGGAAAAAAGCCAGGGTTCAGTTTTGAATCTTGGAGACCCACCTGAGGGAATCATATAGCAAGGACTTGTTCCAGTCTGCATTACGTCAAAGGAACTGGTGGGCAGTGATGTGAGTGTGAACTCTGGATGCTAAGATCCCTATACATTTCTGTAGAGCCCACTAACAACAAGGTTACCAACCTCAATAGTTGTCCATATGGATGAAATTTGGGGAAAAGTTGCCTGAGAGAATATATTCTAGCAGGTAGAGAAGAAGTGATTAAATTAAAGGTTAGAAGGACCACTTCACACTCCTATTTGGTGGAAATGTTTCTGGGGACTTCAAATACAAACCTACATGGTTTATTCACTTTGGACTGATACACAATTATCCATAGGAACAGTCTTCTGGGTCCTTGCACACTTAAGAAGAGCAGTTTCTCTACTTCATAGATTTAGAGACATGATTCCCTACGAGGTTTTCTTCTAAGTCAACCACAAAATGACAATCTTTACAATCCTCAAATTCTCCAACTTTAGTTAGCACTCAAGAGAGTCAGTTGGCTGTAGAGAGAGAAAGTGAGAGCCTTCCTGGGGGGGAAAAAAGCCCCAAATGACAAGAGAGCTTTCCAGAATGAGAAACCATAGTTGGAACATGGGTTTGGGCTCAATCCAGGCCTCTGATGATATAGGGTTACTAATATAGAACCAAGATTTCCTGACACAGCTACTTTTTCTCCCAAACCACTGGTGAGTGTTCTCCAACTCTGTGGGAGAGTTATCCTAGACATCAATGAAAAAGGAAAAATATACAAACATTTTGCTGGGCGAAAAAGAAAGGTTCTTGGCAATGGGAAGTTTGACTTAGGCAAGAAAAAAAATGTACTGGACACTTCTCTGTCATCTCTTAGGACTTCTGATGGGGTGTTGGGCATTCTGCTTGGTATTAAGAAATAAAAAGGGGACAAAAACCTTTCCTCACCCTGAATAGAGGCCTCCTTGGTGCCAAATTACACAAAGCTCTCTTCCCTCATCTTTAAAAATATTCTTCTCCAACTGAGATGAGATTCAGTTAGGTAACTTATGTTTCTTTTAGAGATTGTGGTAGTGACTGTGATATCACTGATGCTAACTATGTAGGACAGTATTTTCTAAAGATATTTTTAGCAAAAAAAGTGTCCGGCGTCAAATAAGTTTGTGAAATGTAGCATCATCTACTTTTCAAACAGCAAATTAAAGGCTGGAAGATGTGTGTAGTTATGAATCCTGTGTAACTATGTGTCGATTTTAAAAACTATTATTAAAAAAGAATCTTATGTAAATTTGTTCAACTTAGCTTTTCAGGAACTTATTTGATCACACAAACCTGTCAAGGCATAATTCTCAAAAAGTTAAAAATCATGACAACCATGAAAATATGTCAAAAATTTATTTCACACAAATATTTATTTACCTTATTAATGAGGATATTAAAGGGGTGGTAGAGCTGTTTAAAGAAGGATCTGAGAGCCTGTAATCCCAGCACTTTGGGAGGCTGAGGTGGGTGGATTGCCTGCGGTCAGGAGTTCGAGACCAGCCTGGCCAGCATAGTGAAACCCCATCTTCACTAAAAATATAAAAAATTAGCTGGGCATGGTGGTGGGCGCCTGTAATCCCAGCTACTCGGGAGGCTGAGGCAGGAGAATCACTTGAACCTGGGAGGCAGAAGTTGCAATGAGCCAAGATGGTGCCACTGCACTCCAGCTTGGGCAACAGGAGTGAAACTCTGTCTAAAAAAAAAAAAAAAAAAAAAAAAAAAAAAAAAAAAGAAGAAAAAGAAGAAGAATGATATGAGAGACTAATATATACAGACACTGAAAGAAAGAATGCTGAAATAAGATTGCTAAATTGCTGAAATACAAAACAGGTTAATACCCTATGTGGGGGCATTATCTTTTTCCATGTACAGAAATTATTTGCATTTCTACTGAACAAAAATCATCAGCAACTTCTATAAGTTAACATGTAACATGTAACATGTAACCTTACAGAATCTTTTCCCTAATCAACAGAAAATAGTAAGCTAAACACTGGTATGTTCCTCTAGAACAATGGTTCTCAAGGTATGCTCCCCAGACCAGCGGCGCCAGAATCACTTGGGGGCTTGTAGAAATGCAATTTCTTAAGCCCTACTCAAGATCCACTGAATCAGAAACTCTGGGATGCGGTACAGTACTCTGTTTTAATAAGTCATCCACAGGATTCTGAGAGTTTGAGAACCACTGATCTAGAGAATCAATCTTCAAGCACTATAAGTATATTGCCAATACTCCAGTATGACTTTGCAAAGATATTCAGTCACCTTTTTGCCTATTTCCAAGTTTTGGATGAATTTTCTTACTCAGTTTTGACTATTACACTTTGGAAATGGTAATGTACAATGAATAAAAAACATCCAGAGGTTTAGGGAAAAAAAGGATGACATATCTTTTTCTATTTCATTTCATCCTACTTCAAGTAACAGTTCAAGTTACATCTTATCCAAGAAAACATTCTAACTCTTTTAGTCTTCTCCAATATATCTCCTCCTTGAACATCTATAGACTTTTACACAGTTGTGTACACATCATTACCCTACCTCTGTATAGAGCATCAGGATAAGCTATATTGTGCTAGAGAAACTGCCCACAAACTTTTTCTGTTTTGAGGGTCATGCAGTCTCTGTCAGAACTTCCCCGCCATTGTAGTAGGAAAGCAGGCATAGAAAATAAATAAATGAATAGGGACATTTGCATTCTGACACAACTTTATAGACCTCTGTGAAACAGCACTTTCGTGGTTCTCCTCTGTATCTCTCCAACCCCAACTACCCTTTGAACTTCCCCTACTCTTCCAACCCTCTAAATGTTAATGTTTTTTAGGACTTCAGCCTCCTTTCTCTGCTCCTCATATCACTCTGCTATCACTTACATGGGCTCACATACTCACATAGTTTACACCACCATCTATAATTCTATTGATTTCCATACCCATGTAGTCCATCCATACTTCTTCACAGGTTTCAGAATCATGTATTCAAATTTCAGTCTCATACCTTTACCAGGAGGTCCCATAGATACTTCAAATGCAACATGGCAGAAAATATATTCCTGTCTTGTATTTAAACTGGCTTTTCTTGAGTAACCTGTATCTCAGTGGTTGCAACACCATGTACACAGTAATAAGACTAGAAACCTATAAGGTATTGTGGACTCTTCCTCCCTACTCACATGCCCTAATCCAATCAATCTCTCTATTTAGCCTACATATTTATTTCTCCTCCTTCCTTTCCAGACTACTGCTCTGAACCATACTCTTATCAACTTTCACCTAAATTACCAAACAGCTTTCTAATTTACCTTCCTAACTCTTTTGATTTGGTTGTGAAATATTCCACACAGAAAACTGTTGCCATAAATATAAGATACATCCATGCAACTACCACTTAGCTTGATCAAATTTTAATATGTTGTAGTATTTGCATCTGATTTTTAAAGGAAGATGATAACATGTCTAGGTAAAGCCCCGTGTGTTACCACCCCCAATCTCATTTCCTTCCCTCTCTCCCTGGAGCTAATCAACATTATACATTTAGAATTTATCATTATAATGTAAACTTTAGTTAAATTGCTACATTTTTATTCATCGCTTCACCATCTATAGTATTATTTTTCAGATTTTAAACTTTATGGCAATATTTATGGAATTGAGATCCCTGAATGAAACATGAGCTCTTAAAACTCTACTCTATTTGAAAGTATAGACAGACCATAAATACTTAAGCAAAGGTAACATGAGAACAAACCACATGAATCTTTTCAAAAGTTGCTTTTGTTACTCAGTATTATGTGTTATAAAACACAATTTGAAGGTGTCTTAAGGACTTTAATTAGTATTTTATTTATTTTTTTATTTTTATTTTTTATTTCCATAGGTTTTTGGGGAACAGGTAGTGTTTGGTTACATGAATAAGTTGTTTAGTGGTGATTTCTGAGATTTTGGTGTACCCATCACCCGAGCAGTACACACTGTACCCAATTTGCAGTCTTTTCTCCTTCACCCTACCTCCCACCCTTTCCCCGCAAATCCACTGTATCATTCTCATGCCTTTGTATCTTCATAGTTTTGCTCCCACTTATGAGTGAGAAGATATGATGTTTGGTTTTCCATTCCTTAGTTACTTCACTTAGAATCTGGGGACCTTCAATTTAAGATTGGCTAGTTTAAATAATCTCAAAGGCTCTAAGCTCTAGGTGTGGTCCCTAATTGTCCAGTGTCTGGACCTGGGGTGATTTAGGGCAGGGAAAATATTGGCTTGGTATTTAAGAGCTAGATAAAGCGTGTAGTTGAAGCTATGGGCTTTGGATTGGTTGGTTTGTTTATGAAAGGCTTACTGGCAGGCAAGTTATTTACTATCTCTAGGAATTAGCTATCCCTGGGAGAGGCAGTCTTTCCAGGATTAGCAAGTAACCAAGATGTCAGAGCATTATAAAACAGAGAAAGTTTAACAACATGATTCACAAAGTTAAGATGCTTTTATTCTGTTTTGAATTACTTCTAGTACTGCTGGATTTGATATAATATTTTCTTCATGACATAGTTCTACGATTTTCTTCTCTTATATTTTCCTTAGTAAACTGTGTGTGTGTGTGTGTGTGTGTGTGTGTGTGTGTGTGTGTGACAGAGAGAGACAGAGAGAGAGCACAAATGAGTAAAACTGGTGAATCTGGATAAGTGATATATAGGAGTTCTTGTCATTTTCCTTTCAGTTAGAAGCTACATAAAAATTAAAACTGCAACGAATGAAGGAATCCCTAGGAGTCAAAACTGGGGTGGGGGAAACCTCTACTGTATAAGAGGCATTAATGCCTTGGCTGCCCTAAAAGTATTACCTACATCAGTAAATAAAAGACTTAGGTATTAACAGCCACTTAGAGAAGCATAGATCTTGGGTTCTTGTGAGGCATAGAGATGGAATTGAGATCCCTGAATGAAACATGAGCTCTTAAAACTCTCTACTCTATTTGAAAGTATAGACAGACCATAAATACTTCAGCAAAGGCAACATCTGGGTCAGGGATTTGGGTGGGAAGAAAAGTCTCTCTTGAAAATTTAAAACTGCAGATCTGCCTTCATAAGGTTCAAATTTACACTACCTGAGTGGTAGACATTACTTGTACTCTCCAACATACAGTTCTCCTTTCCTTTCTGAGAATTTAAAAGACTATATTTCTTAGCCCCTTTGGAGCTGGGTGGAGCCATGTGACTAGTTTTTGTCCATGGTCCCTTCGGGGCTGAGGAAGTCAAAAGCCCCTTCACCATCCTTGAGCTCTTCCCCTGCTGAAGAGATCTAGAATCGATGACAATGTCATAAGATGAAAACAGCCTGGATCCCCTTGAGGAGATCTGCTCTGAAGAGATGCCCCACCTGAAGCAGATTTTTTTTTAACTTTTTTTTTTCATCTTTTATCTTAGATTCAGGGGTTACATTTGCAGGTTTGTTACCTGGATATTTTGTGTGATGCTGAGGTTTAGGGTACAAATGATCCCATCACCTAGGTACCGAGCATAGTACCCAACAATTAGTTTCTCAACGCTAGCACCCTTCCTCCCTCCTCCCTGTAGTGGACCCCAGTGTCAATTGTTTCCATCTTTATTGCCATGACTACCCAATGTCTAGCTTTCCTTTATAAACAAAACATATAGTATTTGGTTTCCCATCCCTGCATTAATTTGCTTAGGATAATGGCCTACAGCTGCATCCACGTTGTTGCAAAGGAGATGATTTCATTCTTTCTTATGGCTACATTGTATTCCATGTTGTACATGTTCCACGTTTTCTTTATCCAAATCACCACTGATGAGCATCTAGGTTGATTTCATGTCTTTTGCTATTGTGAATAGTGCTGCAATGAACATGCAAGTGATTTTGTCTTTTTGGTAGAATGATTTGTTTTCTTTTAGATATGTACCCAGTAATGCAATTTCTGGGTCAAATGGTAGTTCTAAGTTCTTTGAGAAATCTCCAAACTGCTTTTTACAGTGGCTAAACTAATTTACATCCTCGCCAACAGTGTATAAGTATTCCTTTTTCTCCACAGCCTCACCAGAGTCTATTTAAAAAAAATTTTTTAATACCAGCCATTCTGACTGGTGGGAGATGGTATCTCACTGTGGTTTTGGTTTACATTTCACTGATGATTAATGATGCTGAGCATTTTTAATATGTTTGTTGGCCACTTGTATGTCTTCTTTTGAGAAATGTCTATTCATGTCCTTTGCCCATTCTTAATGGGGTTATGTGTCTTTTGCTTGTTGAATTGCTTAAGTTCCTTATATATTCTGGATATTAGACCTTTGTCAGATCCATAGTTTGTGAATATTTTCTCCCATTATGTACATTGTCTATGTACTCTGCTGATAGTTTCTTTTGCTGTGCAGAAGCTCTTTAGATCAATTAGGTCCCACTTGTCAATTTTTGTTTTCATTGCAATTGCTTTTGAGGACAATCATAAATTATTTCCCAACCCAATGTCCAAAATGGTGTTTTCTAGGTTTTCTTCTAGGATTCTTATAGTTTGTGGTCTTGCATTTAAATCTTTAATCCATCCTCAGTTAATTTTTATATGTGGTAAAAGGTAGGTGTATTAGTCTGTTCTCATGCTGCTAATAAAGACATACCTGAGACTGGGTAATTTATAAAGAAAAAGAAGTTTAATGGATTCAGTTCCACATGGCTGGGGAGGCCTCACAATCATGATGGAAGGCGAAGCAAAGGCATGCCTTACATGGTGGCAAGCAAAAGAGCATGTGCAAGGGAACTCCCATTTACAAAACCATCAGATCTTGTGAGACTTACTCACTATCACAAGAACAACATGGGAAAAACCTGCCCTATGACTCAATTACCTCCCACCAAATCCCTCCCATGACATGTGGGAATTATGGGAGCTACAATTCAAGATGAGATTTGGGTGGGGACACAGCCAAACTATATCAGGTCTCAATTTCATTCAGTTCTGTGAAGCACGTTTGTTATGAGCAAGAAGCAAATATTTGTTGTCTTAAGCCTCTGATATTTCAGCATTGTTAAACTAATTTGCTCTCTCTCATTCTCTCTCCCTACACACACACACACACACACACACACACACACACACACACACACACAGTTTATGGAGGAAAATATAAAAGAAGAAAATCCTAGACCTATCTCATGAAGTAAAACCCAGCTTTGTCCTGAAGACAAAACAAAACAAAAATCCATCTCAAGCAAGTAGCATTTATCCCAGAAATGAATAATAAGTCACTATCAGAAAATCTATTAATGTGATATACTACATCAATAAATAAGATATACTCAATTTCTCCTAATACACTGACTGATTCAATACATTCCTAGGTGAGAAATCAGCATAAATTTTCTCACCGCAGGAAATATAATTACATCAGGAGCACAACAAGATGGTGGAAAAGATCCCTTCCTGACAATTTGTCAGGAATATCAAATTTTAACAACTATCTGCACACAGAAAAGCACCACAACACGAAACAAAAATGAGGTAAGCAATCACAGTATCTGATTTTAACTTCATATCACTGAAGGAGGCATTGAAGAGGGCAGGAAAGACAATCCTGAATTGCCAACACAACTCCTACACCATATCCCAGCAGTGGCTGTGCAGTGTGGTCTGTGCACTTGAGAAAGCAAAGCAAAGTGACTGGGAAACTTGCATTGAATGCAGGGATGTCCTGTCACAGTGGAGAACAAAGCTGTGCTGGACTTAGCACCCATGCAAGGAGGGATCATTTGGACCATCCCTGACCAGCAGGAAATCACACATCCCAGGGGCCAGAACTTGAGTTTCTTGGCAAGCATCACTACCAAGCACCAAAATACTCTCAGGTCATAAGTAAATTTGAAAGGTATTCTAAGACATGAGGACTGCAACTCCTGGGTGACTCTTAGTGCTGGATTGGGCTTAGAGCCCGTGGACCAGCATGGCACATGACCTAGGGAGATATGAGCAGGGGCTGCTAAGGGAATGTTTGCACCACCCCTGCCCCTACCCCAGGCAGCTTAATTTTCAGCAACAAAAATGACTCCTTCCTTGTGCTTAAGAAGAGGAGAGCAAAGAGTAAGGAGGACTTTGTCTTGCATCTTGGATGACAGCTCAGCCACAGTAAGATAGGGTACCAGGTGCAGTCATGAGGCACCCATTTCAGGCCCTAGCTCTTGGACTACATTACCAGACCCACCCTGGACCAAAAGCGAGCCCACTGGCTTGAAAGGACAAACCCAGTCTTGGCAGCATTCATCACCTGGTGACTAAAGGACGCTTGGACCCTGAATAACCAGCAGTGACGCCTAGGTAGGATGTCACGGGCCTGGGGTGAGACTCTGAGACTTGCTGGCTTCAGGTGTGAGAGAGCACATGCCCAGCTATGGTGGCTATGGGGAAAGACTTCTTCTGCTTGAGAAAAGCAGAGAGAAAAGTAAAGGGAACTTTGTCTTGCACTTAGGTACAAAGTTAGCCAGAGTGGAGTAGAGCCACAAGCAGGTACTTCAGGTACCCAAGTCCAGGCCTAAGCTCTTAGATAGCATTTCTGAATCTGGCCTGGACTAGAGGGGAGCCCACTGCCCAGAAGGGTGTTTCCCAGGTCTGGCAACATTCACCACAAGCTGACTGAAGAGCCCTAGACCTTTAAGTGAGTATCAGTAGTGTCCTGGCAGAAAACTCCATGGGTTGGTGGTGTTAGCGGCCACAAGAAGAGACTCCTCTGCTTGTAGAAAGAGGAGGAAAGAGCCACGTATTTTATACTGTGGTTTGAGTGCCAGCTAAGCTGCGGTCAAATCAAATATCAGGTACATTTCTAAGGTTTTTTACCCCAATTGCTGGCTCCCAGAAAGCACCTCCAGGCCCAACCAGGGCCTAGAGAACTCACTGCCCTGAAGGGAAGGACACAAACCTAGCTGGCTTTCCCATCCACAGATTATAGAGCCCTAGGGCCTTGAGGGAACTTAGGTGGTAGCCAGGTAACTGCTTACAATGGGCCTTGGGTAAAAGATGCAAAACTGTGCTGGCTTCAGAACTAATCCAGCACAGTACCAGTGGTGGTAGCCACAGGGGTGCTTGCATCAGTTTCAGGCAACTCAACACACGGAGAGAAAATTCATCTGTTTGGGAGAAAATAGAGAAATAAATTAGAGTCACTGCCTCATAATCCAGATAATTCTTCTGGATCTTATTAAAGACCACCAAGGCAGTGCCTCTATGAGTCTATGAGTCTAATCCAGCACAGTACCAGTGGTGGTAGCCACAGGGGTGCTTGCATCTAGTTCCAGGCAGCTCAACACACAGAGAGAAAATTCATTTGTTTGGGAGAAAATAGAGAAATAAATTAGAGTCACTGCCTCATAATCCAGATAATTCTTCTGGATCTTATTAAAGACCACCAAGGCAGTGACTCTATGAGTCTCCAAAAAACACAGCATTATGAGACTCGGGGTCCAAGTCCCTTCAAATATGTCAAAAGCCTTCCAAAGAAGGATGAGAACAAACAAGCCCAGACTGCAAAGACTACAATAAATATCTAAATCTTCAATGCCCAGACGACAATGAACATCTACAAGAATCTAAAACATACAGAAAACATGCCACCACCAAACAAACCAAATAAGGCCCACCAGGGACAAATACTAAAGAGATAGAGATATGCAACTTCTTAGACACAGTATTTACAAGAGCTGCTTTGAGGAAACCCAATGAAATTCAAGATAACACAGAAAAGGAATTCAGAATTATATCAGATAAATTTAACAAAAAGATTAAAATAATTGAAAAGAATTAAGCAGAAACTCTAGAGTTAAAAAATCCAACTGATATATGAAGAAGGGATCAGAGTCTCTTAAGAGCAGAATTGGTCAAGCAGAAGAAAGAATAAGTGAGCTTGAAGACAAGCTATTTGAAAATATACTGTCACAGGAGACAAAAAAGAATAAAAAAGAATGAAGCATGCTTACAAGATCTAGAAAATAGCCTCAAAAGAGCAAATCTAAGAGTCGTTGGCCTTAAAGAGGAGGTAGAGGGAGAGATCATGGTAGAAAGTTTATTCAAAAGAATAATTTCCCAGACCTAGAGAAAGATATCAACATTGAAGTATGAGAAGGTTATAGAACACCAAGCAGATTTAATCCAAAGATGACTAGTTCAAGGCAGTTAATAAACAAACTCCCAAAGGTCAAGGATAAAGAATGAATCCTAAAAGCAGAAAGAGAAAAGAAGCAAATAACATGCAACAGAGCTCCAGTACATCTGGCAGCAGACTTTTCAGTGCAAACATAGGCCAGGAAAGAATAGCATGACATATATACTAACGTAGGAAATCTTTTTACCCCAGAATAACACATATGCCAAAAGTGTGCTTAAAACATGAAGGAAAATAAATACCTTTCCAGAAAAGCAAAAATTTTGGGATTTGATCAACACCAGACCTGTTCTACAAGAAATGCTAAAGGAAGTTCTTCAATATGAAAGAAAAGGATGTTAATGAGCAAAGAGAAATCACGTGAAAGTAAGAAAAACTCACTGGTAATAGTAAGGACAAAAAAATCATAACACTGTATGGAAAAACATCTCATGTTCATGGATATGAAGAATCCAAATTATTAAAATGGCCATATTGCCCAAAGCGATTTACAGATTCAATGCTATTTCTAATTACCAATAATATTCTTCACAGAACTAGGAAAAAAATATTTTAAAATTTATATTGAACTAAAAAGAGCTCAAATAGCCAAGGCAATTATAAGCAAAAAGAACAAAGCTGGAGGCATTACATTATGGGTCTTCAGACTATGCTAAATGGCTACAGTAACCCAAACAGTGTGGTACTGGTACAAAAACAGGCACATAGACCAATGGAACAGAATAAGAGCCCAGAAACAAGGCCACACTCCTACAACCATATGATCTTTGGCAAAGCCGACAAAAGCAAGTGATGGGGAATAGACTCCCTATTCAACAAATGATGCTGAGATAAATGGGGAGCCATATGCAGAAAATGGAAGCTGGACCCCTTTCATGCACCATATACAAAAATCAACTCAAGATGGTTTAAAGACTTAAATGTAAAACCCAAAACTATAAAAAACCTGGAAGACAACCTAGGCAATACCATTCTGGACATAGAAACAGGAAAAGATTTCATGACAAAGACGCCAAAATCAATCACAACAAAAGCAAAAATTGGGAAATTTGATCTAATCAAATTTAAGAGCTTCTGCAAAGCAAGAAACTGTCAACAGAGTAATCAGACAACCTACAGAATGGAAGAAAATATTTGCAAGCTATGCATCTGACAAAGGTCTAATATCCAGCATCTATAAGAAACTTAAAAACTTTACAAAAAAAAACCCCACCAAACTACCCCCATTAAAAAAGCATATGAGAAAAACTCAACATCACTGACCATTAGAGAAATGCACAACATCACTGACCATTATAGAAATGCACTGACCATTAGAGAAATCAAAACCACAATGAGATACCACCTCACATCAGTCAAAATGGCGATTATTAAAAAGTCAAAAAATAACAGATGCTGGTGAGGTTGCAGAGAAAACAGAACACTCATATACTGTTAGTAGGAGTGTATATTAGTTCAACCATTGGGAAAGCAGAATGGCAATTCCTCAAAGAGCTAAAAGCAGAACTACCATTTGACCCACAATTCCATTACTGGGTATATACCAAGATAAATGTAAATCACTCTACCATAAAGACACATGTACACAAGTGTTCATTTCAGCACTATTCACAATAGCAAAGACATGGAATCAACCTAAATGCCCATAATGACAAATTAAATAAAGGAAATGTGGTAACATGGAATACTATGCAACCATAAAATAAGAAGATCATGTCTTTTGTGTGAGCATGGGTGGACCTGAAGGCTATTATCCTTAGCAAACTAATGCAGAAACAGAAAAGCAAATACTGCATGTTCTCACTTATAAATGGAAGCTAAATGATGAGCATCCATGAACACAAAGAATGGAACAACAGACACTGGGGTCTACTTGAGGGAGGAGTACAGGGTGAAAGAGAAGAGCAGAAAAAATAACAATTGGGTACTAGACTTATTACCTAAATGATGAAATAATCTGTGCAACAAACCCCATGACAATAGCTTACCCAAATAACAAACTTTCACATGTACTCTGAACCTAAAATAAAAGTTAATAACATAAAATAAAATAGAGGAAAAACCGAAAAAAATCCCACTCATATATCAAGTAGAAACACAAAATTATGAACAATGAACAGTAATAACTTTTACAACAACTTTTCAAGACATAGTACAATGTGACATAAGAAGAAACAACAAAAGGTTAAAAAAAGACATAAATTGAGGGGATAAGGTTAAAGTGTAGAGTTTTTATTAGTTTTCTAATAAAAATTGTACATTTCCAAATATAAAATAAAAATTAAAAAGGAAAAAAATTCTACCACAAATAATAAATGATATGTATATGATATGATTGCTATATTAATTAGCTCAGTTTGCTGATTCTAGATGTATATATGTATTGAAGCATCATTTTATACCCATAAATATATACAGTAGTTATTTGTTAATAAAATATTGTTTTAAGTGGAAAAGTGATTTCAGGTTCATTTTACTTCAGGAGGGCTGGAAGGGAAAAATACAAGAATTCTCTGACAAGTCCTTTCCTCAGTATGGGTAGTGCATAATTTCCACACAGAAAGATCGCCTTCCTTTTTACAAAGCAAGAGCTCACAATAAAAACTGCAATGAATACAAGAACATAGGCCACCATGAATGAGAATCAGAATGAAAAATAAATAAGAATATTGTTCTTTTGAAATTTATGTAATAGAATTACATGTAGACTCTCTAAGAATATTAAAATGATTAAAAAACTCCAATACATGACAGCAGATTTTTCAGTGAAAACCTTACAAACCAGGAGAGAGTGGCATGACATATCTAAAGTGATGAAGGAAAAAAAATATTTATACCATAGCATAGTATATCTGGTGAAAATATCCTTCAAACATGAAGGAAAAATAAAGACTTTTCAGACAAACAAAAGCTGAAGTATTTCATCAACACCAGATCTGTCCTAAGAAATGTTAAAAGGAGCACTTTAATCAGAAAGGAAAAGACATTAATGAGCAATAAATAAGCACCTGAAGGTACAAAACTCACTGGTAATAGTAAGTACAGAGAAAAACACAGAATATGATAATGCTGTAACTGTGGTGTGTAAAGTACTCTTATTCTAAATGGAAAAACTAAAGGATGAACCAATCAAAAATAATAACTACAATGAGTTTTGAAGACATAGTACAATAAGATATATATAGAAACAACAAAATGTAAAAATGCAGGGGGATAAAGTGAAGGTGTAGATGTTTTATTCATTTTCTTTTTGCTTGTTTGTTTATGCAAATAGTGTTAAGTTTTTATGAGGTTAAAATAAGGGGTTATAAGATACTATTTGCAAGCCTCATGGAAACCTCAAATGAAAATCATACAATGGATACACCAAAATAAAAAGCAAGAAACTAAATCATATCACCAGAGAAAAACCACCTTCAGAGGAAGACAGGAAGGATAGAATGTAGGAAGAAAACACCACAAAATAACCATAAAAAAATAACAAAATAGCAGGAGTGAGTCCTTACTTATCAATAATAACATTGAAAGTAAATGGACTAAACTCTCCAATCAAAAGACATAGAGTGGCTGAATGGATGAAAAAGCAAGATCCATTGATCTGTTACCTACAAGAAACACACTTAACCTATAAAGACAGAGAAACTGAAAATAAAGGCATGGAAAAGGATAATCCATGCCAATGGAAACCAAAAAAAGCAGGAGTCACTATACTTACATCAGACAAAATAGATATCAAGACAAAAACTATAAAAAGAGACAAAGAAGGTCACTATATAATGATAAAAGGGTCAATTCAGCTAGAGGATATAACAACTGTAAATATATATGCATGCACCCTGGAGCACCCAGACACATAAAGGAAATATTATTAGAGCTAAAGAGAGAAATAGATCCAAATACAGTAATGGATGGAGACTTCAACACCACACTTTCAGCATTGGACAGATCTTCCAGACACAAAATTAACAAAGCAACATCAGACTTAATCTGCACTATAGATCAAATGGATCTAATAGGTATTTACAGAGCATTTCATTCAACAGCTATAGAATACATATTCTTTTCCTCAGCACATGGAACATTCTCAAGAATAGATCATATGTTAGCTCACAAAACAAGTATTAAAACACTCTAAAAAATTTAAATGCTATCAAGCATCTTCTCTGACCACAATGGAATAAAACTAGAAATCAATAACAAGAGGAATTTTGGGAACTATACAAATAAATGGAAATTAAACAACAAACTTAAATTAAGCTCCTGAATGACCAATGGGTCAATGAAGAAATTAAAAAGGGAATTGAAAAATTTCTTGAAACAAATGATAACAGAAACACAACATACCAAAACCTATGGGATGCAGCAAAACAATACTAAGAGGGAAGTTTATAGCTATAAGCTCCTACATCAAAAGGGGGAAAAACTTCAAATGAACAATCTAATGATGCACTTAAAATTCAGAACAGCAAGAGCAAACCAATCTTAAAAATCAGTAGAGGAAAAGAAATAATAATGATCAGAGCAGAAATAAATGAAATTGAAATGAAAAAAGAATACAAAGTCCAATGAAAAATAAGTTGATTTTTTAAAAAGTTAACGCAATTGCCAAAACTTTTGCCTGACTAATTAAGGAAAAAAGAGAAAAGATCCAAATAAATAAAATCAGAAATTCAAAAGGAGACATTATAACCGATACTGCAGAAATTCAAAGGGTCTCTAGTGGCTACAGTGAGCAATGATATGCCAATAAATTGGAAAATCTGGAAGAAATGGAAAAATGCCTAGAGGCATACAAACTACCAAGACTGAGCCATGAAGAAATCCTAAAACTGAACACACCAATAACAAGTTATAAGATCAAAGCCAGAATAAAGTCTCCCAGTAAAGAAAATCCCAGGACCCACTGGCTTTACTGCTGAATTCTATGAAGTATTTAAAGGACTAATGCTAATCTTATTCAAACTATTCCAAAAAATAAAGGAAAAAGGAATACAGCCAAACTGATTCTATGAGAACAGTTACCCTTATACCAAAACCAGACAAAGACACATCAAAAAAAGGAAAAATACATATCAATATCATTGATGAATATTGATGCAATTATCCTCAGTGCAGTACTAGCAAGCCAATTTCAACAACACATTTAAAAGATCATTCATCATGACCAAGTGAGATTTATCCCAAGGATGTGAGGATGGATCAAAATACACAAAATACACAAATCCATTAATGTGATACTCACATCAACACAATGAAGGATCAAAGTCACATGATCATTTCAACTGATGCTGAAAAAGCATTTGACAAAATTCAACATCCCTTCATGATAAAAACACTCAAAAGACTAGGGCTAGAAGGAACATACATCAACATAATAAAAGCTAAATATGACAGACCAACTGCCAGTATCATACTGAATGGGAAAAAACTGAAAGCCTTTCCTCTAAAATCTGGAATATGACAAGGATGTCCACTGTCACCACTGTTATTCAACATAGTACTGGAAGTCTTAGCTAGAGCAATCAGATGAGAAAAGATATAAAGGCCGTCCAAATCGGAAAGGATGAAGTTAAATTATCCTTGTTTACAGATGACATGATCCTACATTTGGAGAAACCTGAAGACTCCACAAGAAAACTATTATATCTGAAGACTCCACAAGAAAACTATTATATCTGATAAACAAATTCAGCAAAGTCACAGGATACAAAATCAACATACAAAAATCAGTAGCAGTTCTATTAGGTTGGTGCAAAAACAATTACAGGTTTTGCCTTTGAAAGTAATGGCAAAAACTGCAATTACCTTTGCACCAAACTAATACATGACAACAGTGAACAATATGAAAATGAAATTTAAAAAAGGTTTCTGTTTACAATACATAATTCATAGAAATAGAAAAAACAATCATAAAATTTATGTGGAACCACAAAAGTCCCAGAATATCTAAAGTTGTCTTAAGCAAAAAGAACAAACACTACCTGACTTCAAATTACACTATAGAGCTATAGTAACCAAAACAACATGGAACTGGCATAAAAACAGAAACATATACCAATGAAATAGAATATAGAACCCTTAAACAAACCCAGACACCTACAGTGAATTCATTATCAAGAAAGATGCCAAGAACATACACTGGGGAAAAACAGTATCATTGAATAAATAGTGCTAGGAACTGGATATCCATATGCAGAAGAAAGAACTAGACCTATATCTCTTGCCATATACAAAAATCAAATCAAAATGAATTAAACACTTAAATCCAAGACCTCCAACTATGAAACTACTATAGGAAAACTGGGGAAAATCTTCAGGACATCGGTCTGGGCAAAGATTTCTTAAGCAATATCCCACAAGCACAGGAAACCAATGAAAAATAGACAAATTGGATCATACCAAGTTAAAAGGCTTCTACACAGCAAAGGATACAATCAACAAAGTGAAGAAACAACCCACAGAATGGGAGAAAATATTTGCCAACTACCCACCTGTCAAGGGATTAATAACTAGGACATATAAGGAGCTCAAACAACTCTGTAGGAAAAAAAATCTAATAATCCAATTGAAAAATGGGCAAGAGATTTGAAAAGACATTTCTCAGTAGAAGACATACAATTGGCAAACAGGCATACAAAATAGTGTTCAACATCACTGATCATCAGAGAAATGCCTATCAAAACTACATGAAATATCATCTTACTGGCTTATATCCAAAAGACAGGCAATAACAAATGCTGGCAAGGATGAAGAGAAAAGAGGACCCTTGTGTACTGTTGGTGGGATGTAAATTATTACAACCACTGTGGAGAACAGTTTGGAGGTTCCTCAAAAAACTCAAAATTTAGCTACCAGCAATTCCACTGCTAAGTATAAAATTCCTAAAAAAATTTAGGATCCAGCAATTCCACTGCTGAGTATATACCCCAAAGAAAGGAAATCAGTATATCAAAGAGATACCTGCACTCCCATGTTTGTTGCAGCATTGTTCACAATAGCCAAATTTTGGAAGCAACGTAAGCATACATTAACAGATGAATGGATAAAGAAAATGTGGTACATATACAGAATGGAGTACTATTCAGCCATAAAATAGAATGAGATCCAGTCATTTGCAACAACATGGATGGAATTGGAGATCATTGTGTGAAGTGAAATAAGCCAGGCACAGAAAGATAAACATTGTATATTCTCACTTATTTGTGGGATCTATGAACCAAAACAATTGAACTCATAGTCATAGAGAGTAGAAGGATGGTTACCAGAGGCTGGGAAGTGTAGTGGGGGTGTTGAGCGAGGTGGAAATGGTTAATGGGTACCAAAAAATAGAAAAATAAAGAAGACCTACTATTTGATAGCACAACAGGATGAATACAGTCAATGATAACTTAATGGTACATTTTTAAATAATTTAAAGAATGTAATCGTATTGTTTGTAACTCAAAGGATGAATGCTTTAGAAGATGGATACCCCATTTACCATGATGTGTTTATTTCACATTACATGCCAGTATCAAAGCATCTCATGTATACCATAAATATATACACATACTATGCATCCACAAATTAAAAAAAAAAAAGAAAGTTAGCAGGCATGGTGGTGTGTGACTGTATTCCCAACTACCCAGGAGGCTGAGGCAGGAGTATCTCCTGATCCTGGGAGTTTGAGACTGCAGTGTGCTGTCATCATGCCACTGCATTCCAGCCTGGGCCACAGGGTGAGACCCTTTCTCAAATAAAATTGAAAATCATGAAAAGGGGTATACTATTATCAAGAAAAAACATAGAAAGATTTGAAAACCAGTGAAATAAAACTTTCAGAAGTAAAAGAATATGGTTTTTGAAGTTAAAAATCAGTGGATATGGTAAACAACACACTACATAGCTGAAGAGAGTATTGCTTATTTGGAAGAGTGGTACGAAAAAATAACTTAAAGTAGAGTAAAAACAAAAAACAAATAAAATATATAAATGCAGAGTGATAAAGACATATAGACTAGAATAAGAATGTTCACCATCTCTCTGATATAATTTCCAAAAGAAGGGAATACAGAGCATGAAAGAGAGACGGTGTTTTAAAAGATAATGACGTTAAGCACCACATAAAATCCCAAGCTGGATAAATAAAAAGAAATCCAGAAAATACAGCCAGACACACTATAACGAAACTGAGGTACGCCAAAGACCAAGAGAATATCATAAAAGCTATCTGGGAAAAAACAGACAGATTAAAGATATACTGATACCACATTCATTATCCAAAAGAGGTTCACCCAGAAAGTAATGGGGAGCTGAAAGAAAATAGCTGTATCCAGCTAAACTATCTTTCAAGATCAAGATTAAAGAAATAGGATTGTGAACAACACTGAATTTAGTACCAACATAATATCATGAAGTAATTTATCCCTCACAGACACTAAAATCCTGAATCGCTGTTTCTGTTTCTCAACCTGGAGCTCAGCACCTCAGGACTTCAACTTCACTCACTGCTTCGCATTTCTGTTCCATTTCCTTATTTTCAGAGCTGACTGTACCTTTTTTTGCTTTCTGTCTTTATATTTTATCACTCTCTGCTATGTGTTCAGGCCAGAGGGGTATACCAAATATGAAATCACTATGTTGTCCTGGCTAGACATTTCCCTATTTCTTCATAACTTCATTTTATTTTTGTTAATTTTTTATTTGAATAGCTTTAGGGGTACTGGTGGTTTTTGGTTACATGAATGAATTGTATAGTGGTAGTCTGGGCTTTTAGTGTACTCATCACCCAAACAGCACACACTGTACCAAATAAGTGATGTTTCACCCCTCAACCCCCCTTCCAACTTTCCCCTTTCTGAGTCTCCAGTGTCTATTATACCACCCTGTTTGCCTCTGCACACCCATAGCTTAGCTTACACTTATAAGTAAGAACATGTGTATATCTTCATTTTAACTTTCACATAACCTCCAGAATGATCTAGCTTGGTGCTTCTCAAACCACCTGTGGTGAAGAAGCAGTATCATGTTATTCTTTTTATAAAATTTCCAATAAATAACAGACTAACACTTTGTCCAATTCAGTTGATTACTCACTTGGAAGTAGCAGCCATGTCAAATTGCTGTAAAAACTTTTAGATACTTAATCTCAATTTCTATATTTATTGTAGATCTATTGCAAACAGCTTTTGGTCCAGCACTGATGTGTGGACCATGCTTTGAGTAGTACTGGTCTAGCTAAAATTTAAATCTTAAAATGTCACTTAAAATGGATTCTCTTATAAGCAATGGATCACTATTACTTATAAGAGAAATTCCAAATTCCATATGACAAGCCACATGAAGTCCTTTATGACCTGACTGTCTCTACAATTGTTTCATCCCTTACATTTGTCTGCCTCAAACTTTAGACTCAGAAACAATTAAGCATTTACAGTTTTTTAATCATTAAGAAGCATTGGAAAAGCTGAAGCTTCCTGGAGTAAACTCCAAAGCTGGATTGCAAAACTGGGCTACCAAAGAAGCTGCTATTTCCTCTACATCAAGAAGTTTCTAAATCCAGAAGCACATAGCCACTGCCATAATTTAAAAGCTACCATGATCAGTATGCAATCAATACTGGTGCCACTGCATAATCACACCATAACTGCTATAATCTACACCAGAAAAGATAATACCCCACATCTTGCCTCCCCACACTGATGAAGCAGGTTACTTGACATTGAGACCCTTGTTAATGCTGCCTCAGAAAAAATCTGCCTTCCGTATCTTACACAAGTGCATCTGGTTAATCTTATATACATTCAAAATGCTAGCTGCAAGGGAGTCTGTGGAATGTACATTTTAATTTTTCAGCCTCTGCAGCACAAGGAGCATTTGATTAGAGATAGATGTTTAAGGGTCTTATGTGTTTGAATATTATCCTAGAATTTGGACAGTATGCTGTGCAGTAGAAATTTTTAAACAAGAAACTGGTATGAATCATGTGTGTCATTTTCAAATAACTCTAGTGACCAAGTTTCTCTAGTGAGGAACAGAAAGGTAGCCTAGAAAGCAGTATGAGGCTATTCACACAAAAGCAGGTAATAGAGGATGGGAGTTTGAAATGGGGCAGTGAAAAAGGTGAGCAAAAGGGATTGCTACTTCAAGACATCTCTTAGTAGAATAAACACGACTTAGAGGAACCAATTAATAGAGAAGAAAATTCACCCAGGTTATGTGCACATGTGATATCAAAATATTCTGAATTTTTTGATGAAAATGTCATTTACAAGCTAGACATACATAGTTATCTCGTTATTTGGCTAGACATTCAAATAAAGTGCTATTTTGGTATTGTTTTAGATTTATTTTAGATTAATTTAGGAAAAATGAATTCATGCTCTAATCTGGTCAGAATTTGATTAGCTGCCTAAGGCAGTTTCACTTATTTCACAAACATAAAATAAAGCTGCTCTTTATTTATGATAAAGAAAGACATACTGAGCCGGGCATGGTGGCTCACCCCTGTAATCCCAGCGCTTTGGGAGGACGAGGCGGGCAGATCACGAGGTCAGGAGATCGAGACCATCCTGGCTAATGCGGTGAAACCCTGTCTCTACTAAAATTACCAGAAATTAGCTGGGCATGGTGGCAGGGGCCTGTAGTCCCAGCTACTCGGGAGGCTGAGGCAGGAGAATGGCATGAACCTGGGAGGCGGAGCTTGCAGTGAGCAGAGATTGTGCCACTGCAAAAAGTCATGCAGCAAAAAAATGTTCAGTTTTGCTTAATCTAGTATTTTACATCCTTTCAAGATGATTAAAATCTTCATTATTAATTTATTAATAATATCTATTTACATTCTGTGAAAACAGTGTAAGTTATAGTACAGTTTGAGGAATGAAAGTTTAGAAAAATGGTCTCCAAACTTTTAAATAATATACCTGAAAGCACTATTATACATATACATTATACAACCACTATTGTACTTAAGTATTACATACATGGTATAACATACACAAAACACAAATTTAAGATTATGTAATATAGAATAATATTTTTAAAAATTTCTTTTTATCTATTCATGGCACAAAAATTCTATATGCACATCAAAGTAGACTTAGGAGCAAGAAAAATTACAAAGGATAAAAATTGACATTACATAATGATAAAAGGATCAATTCACCAAGAAGACATAAGATTTCCAAATGTGTAAACATCAAACAACAGATTTTCAAGATACATGATGCAAAATCTGACAGAACTGAAGGGAGGAATGAATAAATTCCAAATTGCAAATGGAAATTTCCAATAATCTTTTTTAAAACTTTTAGGTTTGGGGTACATGTGCAGGCTTGTTATATAGGTAAATTTTGTGTCACGGAGGTTTGGTGTACAAATTATTTCATCACCTAGGTAATAGGCATAATACTGATAGGGATCTCAGCTCACTGCAACCTCCATCTCCCAGGTTCAAGCAATTCTCCTGCCTCAGCCTCCCGAGTAACTGGGACTACAGGTGCTTGCCACCTTGTCCAGCTAATTTTTTTGTTGTTGTTATATTTTTAGTAGAGACAGGGTTTCACTATGTTGGCCAGGATGGTCTCGATCTCTTGACCTTGTGATTCACGTGCCTCAGCCTCCCAAAGTGCTGGGATTACAGGTGTGAGCCACCACACCCAGCCACCAGCAATTCTTTATACAACTGGTAAAATTTGGCTGTGAATTCATCTGATCCTGGGCTTTTTTTTTAGGGGACAGGGGTTGATAGAATTTGTATTACTAATTCAACTTCGGAACTCATTATTGGTCTGTTCAGCAATTCCATTTCTTCCTGCTTCCATCTTGGGGGGTGGAATGTTTCAAGGAATTTATTCATTTATTCTAGGTTTTCTAGTTTTTGTGCATAAAGGTGTCCATAGTAGTCTCTAGTGGTCTACAAATAGTATTGTTCTTCCAAGGAGCCAAGTGCTGGATTCCTTGATCTTTTGCATGGTTCTTTTGTGTCTCCATTTCCTTCAGTTCAACCCAGATTTTTGTTATTTCTTGTCTTCTGCTAGCTTTGGAGTTGATTTGTTCTTGTTTCTCTAGTTCCTCTAGGTTTGATGTTAGGTTGTTAATTTGAGATCTTTCTAACTTTTTGATGTGGATGTTTAGCACTATAAATTTTCCTCTTAACACTGCTTTAGCTGTCTCCCAGAGATTCTGGTATGTTATATCTTTGTTCTTAAAACTTTCAAAGAATTTCTTCATTTCTTGCTTAATTTTATTGTTTACCCAAAAGTCATTCAGGAGCATGTTCTTTAATTTCCATGTAATTATATGACTTTAAGTGATGTTCTTAGTAATGATTCCTATTTTATTGCACTGTGGTGCTAGGGTGAGGTTGGTATGATTTTTTTTTAATGTTCTTAGGATTTTTTTTTTTTTTTGGCTGATTATGTGGTCAATTTTAGAATATGTGCCACGTGCAGATGACATGAATGTATATTCTGTTGATTTGGGGTGGAAAGTTCTGTTAGGCCCACTTGGTCAACTGTCAAGTTCAGGTCCCTAATATCTTTGTTGATTTTCTGCCTCAGTGGTCTGTCTAATAATGTCAATGTGATGTTAAACTCTCCCACTGTTATTATGTGGTTATCTACGTCTCTTCATAGGACTCTCAGAACTTGCTTTATGAGTCTGGATGCTCCTATGTTGGGTACATATAAATTTAGAATAATTAAGTCTTCTTGTTGAATTGAACTCTTTACCATTATGTAACACCCTTCTTTGTCTTTTTTGATTGTTGTTTGTTTAAAGACTGTTTTGCCTAAAATTAGAAAAAACAACCCCTGCTTTTTTCTGTTTTCCATTTGCTTAGTAGATTTTTCTCCATCCCTTCACTTTGAGCCTATGGGTATCATTGCATGTGACATGGATCTCTTGAAGACTGCATACAGTTGGATCTTGCTTCTTTATCCAATATGCAAATCTGTGCCTTTTAATTGTACCATTTTGGCCATTTATATTCAAGGTTAATATTGATATGGGTGAGTCTGATTCTCTCGCCATGTTGTTAGCTGGTTATTATGCAGACTTGATTGTGTGATTGCTTTATAGTGTCAATGGTCTATTATTTAAGTGTGTTTTTGTGGTGACCAGTAATGGTTTTTCCTTTCCATATTTGGCACTCCCTCAAAGACCTCTTCTAAGGCAAGTCTGGTGGTAACAAATTCCCTTAGCATTTACTTGTCTGAAAAGGTTGGAATTTCTTTTTTTAAAATGAATGCTGAATATAGACCCCCAATCTCTTTTGCCTTGTAGGGTTTTTGCTGAAAGTTCCACCATTAGCCTAATGGGGTTCCCTTTGTAGGCAACCTGCTCCTTCCCTCTAGCTGCATTTAACATTTTTTCTTTCATTTCAACCTTGGAGAATTTGATGACTATGTGTCTTGGGGATGGTCATCTTGTATAATATGCCACAGGGGTTCTCTGCATTTCCTAGATTTGAATCATGGCCTCTCTAGGAAACCTGGGGAAGTTTTTGTGAACAATATCCTGAAATATGTTTTCCAAGTTGCTTACTTTCTCTCACTTTTTTTCAGTAACACCAATGGATCATAGATTTGATCTCTACACATAATCCCATGTTTCTTGGAAGTTTTGTTCCTTCTTCTTTATTGTTTATTCCTTATTTTTGTCTGACTAAGTTATTTTGGAGAACTGGTCTTCAAGGTCTGAGTTGTTTTGCTCTGTTTGGTCAATTCTGCTGTTAGTATTTGGCCCTGTGGAGGGAGGCACACCCCACTCCTCCACTGGCCTGTGAACCCAGGTGTCTCATCTCTTTCAGTGATCTGAGAGTGAAGGCTCCTCCCTGCACAGGCACTGCCCAAGCCAGCAAGTTCTGCTTGGCCAGGAGCTGTGGGGGTGGGGGTGGTCACCTAATCTGCTATCCAAGGGCTTCCATAGGGTTGTGCCTGCTGACAGACTTCAGGCAGAAGCAGAATTACTGGCCCAGAAGTTCTAGTGGGATGGCCCATCTGGCTATGAGAGGTGGGAGTGGGTGGAATCACCTACCCTGCTGTCTGGGTGTTTCCTGAGACAACAGGAGGTTGCACCCCCTGAGTTTGGACAGAAGTGGGACTGCTGAGCTGAAAGCTCTAGCAGGCATTGTCCACTTGGCTATCAGTGGTAGGAGTGGTTGGGGTTGCCTGCCCTGCTGTCTAAGCGCTTCCTGGGACAAAAGCTGCTGCACCCCACTGTCTAAACACTGGTTGAATTTAGACAGAACCAGAATCACTAGGCCAGAAGCTCTAGCAGGTGTTACCTGCCTGGCTACCAATGGTGAAAATGGATGTGGTCATCTGCCCTACCATCTGGGTGCTTCCCAGGACAAGAGGAGGCTGTGCCCACTGTCTGAGTTCACACAAAAGTGGAACCAGTGAGCTGGAAGATCTGGCAGACATTGCCTGCCTGGCTACCAGTGACAGGGGTGGGTGGAGACACCCTCCCTGCCATCCAGGTGCTTCTTGGGACAACAGGAGGCTTTGCCTGCTGGCTAAGTTCAGACAGAAACAAGGCCACTGGGCTGTAAGCTCCAGCAGGCATTGCCTGCCTGGCTACCAGTGGCAGAAAGGAACCCACCCTCCCCTTCATGTTCTTCCCAGGACAACAGGAGGCCACAGCTGTCAGTCAATTTCTGGGAAAAGCAGGACCACTGGGCCAGAAGCTGGTGCTGAGCCTTATCTGGTGAGGGATGTTGGAGCAATCTTACTGCTGCTAGGCACTGCAACTGCAGCCTCTACAAGGGCTATGGTGCTGGTGCCAGTTTGTTCCAGGGTCTAAGGCTTGTAGAGGTCCCCTTGGATTTGAGAATTGCCTCTGCAAGATGTCCAGATGGCTCTCTGCCTCAGTATAGAACCACAGTGGGGACATTTTGGGTGAGCAAGGGGGATTCTCCCATTCCCAGTCGTGCACAGGTCTCTGAAAAAATTTCCTCCCATTCTGTTGGTTATCTGTTCACTCTTATGATAGTTTCTTTTGTTGTGCAGAAGTTCTTCAGTTTAATTAGATCCAATTTGTCAATTTTTGCTTTTGTTACAATTGCTTTTGGTGTTTTTGTCATGAAATCTTTGCCTGTACCTATGTCCTGAATGGTACTGCCTAGATTTTCTTCTAGGGTTTTTATGGTTTTGGGTTTTACATTTAAGTCTTTAATTCATCCTAAGTTAATTTTTGTATAAGATTTAAGGAAAGGGTCCAGTTTCAATCTTCTGCATATGGCTAGCCAGTTCTCCCAGCACCATTTAATAAGTGGGGAATTTTTCCCCCATTGCTTGTTTTTGTCAGGTTTGTCAAAGATCAGAAGATTTTAGGTGTGCAGTTTTTTGATCCATCTGACAAACGTCTAATATCCAGACTCTACAAGGAATGTAAACAAATTTACAAGAAAAAAACAAACAACTATATTAAAAAGTGGGCAAACGACAAGAAGAGACACTTTTCAAAAGAAGACATACTTGAGTAAGAAAGCTGCACATCCTGTACATGTACCCTGGAGCTTAAAATAAACAAAGAAACATTGAAGGAAACAAAATAGAAACTGTCAACAGAAATCTGGGCTTCCTCAGCAGAGCAAAGCCTTAAGAAAACAATTCACTGCTTTTTATTTAAAAGCCTACATATGTATTCTTTTAAAACTCTTTCCATTTGAACAGTGAAAAAAAAAGAACTTAGGAAGCAATGAAGCATTGATATAAAATGGGTGGATTCATCTTCCAATGTGTTAGGATAATGACACTGCCCATATTAAGGCTTCAACCTTTATCTAAGAAATTTCTACCAACCTTTAAAGATATGTGTCAACACTTAATCATTTGACTTCTCAAATAAAAAAGTTACCAAAAAATAAAAATAAAATAAGTTTAAAAATATTAAAAGTAAAAATAAACAACCCCATTAAAAAGTGGGTAAAGGACATAAACAGACACTTCTCAAAAGAAGACATACATGTGGCCAACAATCATATGAAAAGAAGCTCGAAACTGGAGCCTCGGGGTGTGCCTAAGATGGCCGAATAGGAACAGCTCCAGCCTCCCGCCCCCAGTGTGAGTGACAGAGACGATGGTTGATTTCGCGTTTTCAACTGAGGTACCGGCTTCATCTCACAGGGGAGTGCCAAACAATCAGTGCTGGTCAGCTGGTGCAGCCCAACCAGTGAGAGCTGAAGCAGGGCGAGGCATGACCTCACCTGGGAAGTGCAAGGGGGAAGGGAATCCCTTTTCCTAGCCAAGGGAAACTGAGACACACACCACCTGGAAAAGCAGGTAACTCCTACCCTAATACTGTGCTCTACCAAGGGTCTTAGCAAATAGCACACCAGGAGATTATATCCCACAGCTGGCCGGGTGGGTCCCACACCCACGAAGCCTCCCTCATTGCTAGCACAGCAGTCTGAGATCTAACTGCAAGGTGGCAGCGAGGCTAGGGGAGGGGTGCCTGCCATCGCTGAGGCTTAAGTGGGTAAACAAAGCCACCTGGAAGCTCGAATTGAGTGGAGTCCACCACAGCTCAAGGAGGCCAGCCTGCCTCTGTAGACTCCACCTCTGGGCACAGGGCACAGCTAAACAAAAAGCAGCAGAAACCTCAGCAGAGGTAAATGCCTCTGTCTGATAGTTTGAAGAGAGCAGAGGATCTCCCAGCATGGAGGTTGAGATCTGAGAACTGACAGACTGCCTGCTAAAGTGGGTCCCTGACTCCTGAGTAGCCTAACTGGGAGACATCCCCCACTAGGTGCAGTCCGACACCTCACACCTCACACAGTGGGGTATACCCCTGAGACGAAGCTTCCAGAGCAAGAATCAGACAGCAACACTCACTGTGCAGCAATATTCTATCTTCTGCAGCCTCCGCTGCTGATACCCAGGCAAACAGGGTCTGGAGTGGACCTCAAGCAAACTCCAACAGACCTACAGCTGAGGGCCCTGACTGTTAGAAGGAAAACTAACAAACAGAAAGGACACCCACACCAAAACCCCATCAGTACGTCACCATCATCAAAGACCAGAGGCAGATAAAACCACAAAGATGGGGAAAAAGCAGGGCAGAAAAGCTGGAAATTCAAAAAATCAGAGTGCATCTCCCCCTCCAAAAAACGCAGCTCGTCGCCAGTACCGGAACAAAGCTGGATGGAGAATGACTTTGACGAGTTGAGAGAAGAATGCTTCAGTTGATCAAACTTCTCAGAGCTAAAGGAGGAACTATCTAACCAGTGCAAAAAAACTAAAAACCTTGAAAAAAGAATGGATGAATGGATAACTAGAATAATCAATGCAGAGAAGGCCTTAAAAGAACTGATAGAGATGAAAATCATAACACAAGAAATACGTGACAAATGCACAAGCTTCAGTAACTGACTCGATCAACCAGAAGAAAAAGTATCAGCGATTGAAGATCAAATGAACGAAATGAAGCAAGAAGAGAAGTGTGGAGAAAAAAGAGTAAAAAGAAAGAACAAAGCCTCCAAGAAGTATGGGATTATGTGAAAAGACCAAATCTACGTCTGATTGGTGTGCCTGAAAGTGACAGGGAAAATGGAACCAAGTTGGAAAACACTCTGCAGGGTATCATCCAGGAGAACTTCCCCAACCTAGTAAGGCAGGCCAACATCCAAATTCAGGAAATAGAGAGAACGCCACAAAGATACTCCTCGAGAAGAGTGACTCCAAGACACATAATTGTCAGATTCACCAAAGTTGAAATGAAGGAAAAATGTTAAGGGCAGCCAGAGAGAAAGGTCGGGTTACCCACAAAGGGAAGCCCATCAGACTAACAGCAGATCTCCCGGCAGAAACTCTACAAGCCAGAACAGAGTGGTGGCTAATATTCAACATTCTTAAAGAAAAGAATTTTCAACCCAGAATTTCATATCCAACCAAAGTAAGTTTCATAAGTGAAGGAGAAATAAAATCCTTTGCAGACAAGCAAATGCTTAGAGATTTTGTCACCACCAGGCCTCCCCTACAAGAGATCCTAAAGGAAGCACTAAACATGGAAAGGAACAACAGGTACCAGCCATAGCAAAAACATGTCAAAATGTAAAGTCCATCAATGCTAGGAAGAAACTGCATCAACTAGCAAGCAAAATAACCAGCTAATATCATAATGACAGGATCAAGTTCACACATAACAATATTAACCTTAAATGTAAATGAACTAAATGGTCCAATTAAAAGACACAGACTGGCAAATTGGATAAAGAGTCAAGACCCATCAGTTTGCTGTATTCAGGAGACCCATCTCACATGCAGAGACACCCATAGGCTCAAAATAAAGGGATGGAGGAAGATCTACCAAGCAAATGGAAAACAAGAAAAAGCAGGGGTTGCAATCCTAGTCTCCAATAAAACAGACTTTAAACCATCAAAGATCAAAAGAGACAAAGAAGGCCATTACATAATGGTAAAGGGATCAATTAATCAGGAAGAGCTAACTATCCTAAATATATATGCACCCAATACAGGAGCACCCAGATTCATAAAGCAAGTCCTTAGAGACTTACAAAGAGACTTAGACTCGTATATAATCATAATGGGAGACTTTAACACCCCACTGTCAACATTAGACAGATCAACGAGACAGAAAGTTAACAAGGATATCCAGGAATTGAACTCAACTCTGCAACAAGGGGACCTAATAGACATCCACAGAACTCTCCACCCCAAAGCAACAGAATATACATTCTTCTCAGCACCACATCACACTTACTCCAAAATTGACCACATAATTGGAAGTAAAGCACTCCTCAGCAAATGTACAAGAACAGAAATTATAACAAACTGTCTCTCAGACCATAGTGCAATCAAACTACAACTCAGGACTAAGAAACTCAATCAAAACCACTCAACTACATGGAAACTGAACAACCTGCTCCTGAATGACTACTGGGTACATAACAAAATGAAGGCAGAAATAAAGATGTTCTGTGAAAACAATGAGAACAAAGATACAACATACCAGAATCTCTGGGACACATTTAAAGCAGTGTGTAGAGGGAAATTTATGGCACTAAATGCCCACAAGAGAAAGCTGGAAAGATCTAAAAATGACACTCTAACATCACAATTAAAAGAACTAGAGAAGCAAGAGTAAACACATTCAAAAGCTAGCAGAAGGCAAGAAATAACTAAGATCAGAGCAGAACTGAAGGAGATAGAGACACAAAAACCCTCCCCTCCAAAAAATCAATGAATCCAGGACCTGGTTTTTTGAAAAGGTCAACAAAATTGATAGACCACTAGCAAGACTAATAAAGAAGAAAAGAGAGAAGAATCAAATAGATGCAATAAAAAATGATAAAGGGGATATCACTACTGAAACCACAGAAATACAAACTACCATCAGAGAATACTATAAACACCTCTACGCAAATAAACTAGAAAACCTAGAAGAAATGGATAATTTCCTGGACACTTACACTCTCCCAAGACTAAACCAGAAAGAAGTTGAATCCCTGAATAGACCAATAGCAGGTGCTGAAATTGAAGCAATAATTAATAGCCTACCAACCAAAAAATGTCCAGGACCAGATGGATTCATAGCCGAATTCTACCAGAGGTACAAGGAGGAACTGGTACCATTCCTTCTGAAACTACTCCAATCAATAGAAAAAGAGAGAATCATCCCCAACTCATTTTACAAGGCCAACATCATCATGATACCAAAGCCTGACAGAGATACAACAAAAAAAGAGAATTTTAGACCAATATTACTGATGAACATCGATGAAAAAATCCTGAATAAAATACTGGCAAACCAAATCCAGCAGCACATCAAAAAGCTTATCCACCATGATCAAGTGGGCTTCATCCCAGGGATTCAAGTCTGGTTCAACATATGCAAATCGATAAATGCAATCCAGCATATAAACAGAACCAAAGACAAAAATCACATGATTATCTCAATAGATGCAGAAAAGGCCTTTGACAAAATTCAACAGCCCTTCATGCTAAAAACTCTCAATAAATTCGGTATTGATGGAACGTATCTTAATAAGAGCTATTTATGACAAACTCACAGCCAATATCATACTGAATGGGCAAAAACTGGAAGCATTCCCTTTGAAAACTGGCACAAGACAGGGATGCCCTCTCTCACCACTCCTATTCAACATAGTATTGGAAGTTCTGGCTAGGGCAATCAGGCAAGAGAAAGAAATAAAGGGTATTCAGTTAGGAAAAGAAGAAGTCAAATTGCCCCTGTTTGCAGATGACATGATTGTATATTTGGAAAACCCCATTGTCTCAGCCCAAAATCTCCTTAAGCTGATAAGCAACTTTGGCAAAGTCTCAGGATACAAAATGAATGTGCAAAAATCACAAGCTTTCTCATACACCAGTAACAGACAAAGAGAGCCAAATCATGAATGAATTCCCATTCACAATAGCTTCAAAGAGAATAAAATACCTAGGAATCCAACTTACAAGGGATGTAAAGGACCTCTTCAAGGAGAACTACAAACCACTGCTCAGTGAAATCAAAGAGGACACAAACAAATGGAAGAACATACCATGCTCATGGATAGGAAGAATCAATATCGTGAAAATGGCCATACTGCCCAAGGTAATTTATAGATTCAATGCCATCCCCATCAAGCTACCAATGACTTTCTTCACAGAATTGGAAAAAACTGCTTTAAAGTTCATATGGAACCAAAAAAGAGCCCACATCGCCAAGACAATCGTAAGTCAAAAGAACAAAGCTGGAGGCATCACGCTACCTGACTTCAAACTATACTACAAGGCTACAGTAACCAAAACAGCATGGTACTGGTACCAAAATACAGATATAGACCAATGGAACAGAACAGAGTCCTCAGAAATAATACCACACATCTACAGCCATCTGATCTTTGACAAACCTGAGAGAAACAAGAAATGGGGAAAGGATTCCCTATTTAATACATGGTGCTAGGAAAATCGGCTAGCCATAAGTAGAAAGCTGAAACTGGATCCTTTCCTTACTCCTTATACAAAAATTAATTCAAGATGGATTAGAGACTTAAATGTTAGTCCTAAAACCATAAAAACCCTAGAAGAAAACCTAGGTAATACCATTCAGGACATAGGCATGGGCAAGGACTTCATGTCTAAAAAACCAAAAGCAACAGCAACAAAAGCCAAAATTGACAAATGGGATCTCATTAAACTAAAGAGCTTCTGCACAGCAAAAGAAACTACCATCAGAGTGAACAGGCAACCTACAGAATGGGAGAAAATTTTTGCAATCTACTCATCTAACAAAAGGCTAGTATCCAGAACCTACAAAGAACTCAATCAAATTTACAAGAAAAAAGCAAACAACCCCATCAAAAAGTGGGCAAAGGATATGAACAGACATTTCACAGAAGAAGACATTCATACAGTCTACAGACACATGAAAAAATGCTCATCATCACTGGCCATCAGAGAAATGCAAATCAAAACCACAATGAGATACCATCTCACACCACTTAGAATGGCAATCATTAAAAAATCAGGAAACAATCAATAGGTGCTGGAGAGGATGTGGAAAAATAGGAACACTTTTACACTGTTGGTGGGACTTTAAACTAGTTCTTCCTTGTGGAAAACAGTGTGGCAATTCCTCAAGGATCTAGAACTAGAAATACCATTTGACCCAGCCATCCCATTACTGGGGATATACCCAAAGGATTATAAGTCATGCTGCTATAAAGACACAAGCACACGTATGTCTATTGTGGCACTATTCACAATAGCAAAGACTTGGAATCAACCCAAATGTCCATCAGTGACAGACTGGATTAAGAAAATGTGGCACATATACACCATGGAATACTATGCAGCCATAAAAAGGGATGAGTTTGTGTCCTTTGTAGGGACATGGATGCAGCTGAAAACCATCATTCTCAGCAAACTATTGCAAGAATAGAAAACCAAATACCGCATGTTCTCACTCATAGGTGGGAATTGAACAATGTGATCACTTGGACACAGGAAGAGGAACATCACACACTGGGTCCTATTGTGGGAGGTTGGGGGAGGGATAGCATTAGGAGATATACCTAATGTAAATGATGAGTTAATGGGTGCAGCACACAAACATGGCACATGTATACGTATGTAACAAACTTGCACATTGTGTACATGTACCCTAGAACTTAACATATAATAAAAAAAAAGAAAAGAAAAGAAGCTCAACATTGCTGACCATTAAAGAAACGCAAATCAAAACCTCTATGAGACACCATCTCATGCCAGTCAGCATGGGGATTATTAAAGAGTCAGAAAATAACAGAGGCCGGTGAGATTGTGGAGAAAAAGGAAAACTTTTACACTGTTGTTGGGAGTATAAATTAGTTCAACCATTGTGGAAGACAGTGTGGTGATTCCTCAAAGATTTAGAGGCAGAAATAGCATTTGACTCAGCAATCCCATTACTGCATATATACTCAAAGGAACATAAATCATTCTATTATAAAGATACATGCACACATATGTTCACTGCAGCACTATTCACAATATTAATGACATGGAATCAACCCAAATGCCCATCAGTGATAGACTGGATAAAGTAAATGTGATACATAAGTAGCCATGGAATACTATGTAGCCATTTAAAAAAAAAAAAAACACCACCACCACAACCACTAGATCATGTCCTTTGCAGTGACATGGGTGGAACTGGAAGCCGTTATCTTCAGCAAACTAAGGCAGGAACAGAAAATCAAACATGGCATGTTGTCACTTATAAGTGGGAGATGAACGATGAGAACACACGGACACATGGGGGAGATCAACACATACTCTAGCCCGTCAGGGGATGCGGGTGAAGGGAATGAGAGCATCAGGAAGAATAGCTAATTGATGCTGGGCTTAATACCTAGATGATGGGCTCATCTGTGTAGCAAACCACCATGGCACATGTCTACCTGTTTAACAAACCTGCACAGCCTGCACACATACCTTGGAACTTAAAATAAAACTTGAAGGAAAACAAAACTGAAACTGTCAACAGAAACCTGGGCTTCCTTAGAAGAACAAAGCCTTGAGAAGAACACAATTCACTGCTTTGTATTTAAAAGCCCATATATGCGTTCTTTTAAAACTCTTTGCATTTGTACAATGAAAAAAAAAAAAAAGAATCTCAGAAGCAATGAGGTATTGATATAAGATGGAAGGATTCGCCTTCTAATGTGTTAAGATAATGACACTGCCCATACTCAGGCTTCAAACTTTATCTAAGAAATTTCTGTCAACCTTTAGAGATATGTGTCAAAACTTAATCATTTGACTTCTCAAATAAAAAGTTCCCAACAAATAAAATAAAATAAATTTAAAAGTATGAAAAACAAAAATAAAAATATGCCAAATAAATATATTTTGGGGTAAAATACTTCCATTTCTTTCAGGGCCTGCTATCTGTCATGTGATACTATACTAGAATCAGGTTGGAATTTGGTGTCTTATTGCTACAAAGTCTCTTTTGTCACTTTTAAGATCTCTGTTTTAATGTTAATGCTGGTCAGTTATGCTTGAATTCCAAAGGGAGGAGAGTATAATGAGTCTTGTCTGACCCCTCCTTCCCATCATGATCTGGTTAAAAGCTTAAAAGGAGGGATTAATTCAGTCAGTGGGGGGGCTTAAAATTTTATTTTTGCTTAATGTCAGGCCTCTGAGCCCAAGCTAAGCCAAGCCATCTATCCCCTGTGACCTGCACGTATACATCCAGATGGCCTGAAGCAAGTGAAAAATCACAAAAGAAGTGAAAATGGCCGGTTCCTGCCTTAATTGATGACATTCCACCATTGTGATCTGTTCCTGCCCCCAACTTTGACTGAGTGATTAACCTTGTGAAATTCCTTCTCCCAGCTCAGAAGCTCCCCCACTGAGCACCTTGTGACCCCTGCCCCTGCCTGCCAGAGAACAACCCCCTTTGACTGTAGTTTTCCACTACCCACCCAAATCCTATAAAATGGCCCCACCCCTATCTCCCTTCGCTGACTCTCTTTTCAGACTCAGCCCACCTGCACCCAGGTGAAATAAACAGCCTTGTTGCTCACACACAGCCTGTTTGATGGTCTCTTCACACGGACACACGTGACACTTACAGCACACAACAACCTTCTATGCAGATGGACTGAGTGAAGCCACTAGTGTCAGTCCGTATATTAACTGCTGATAATGCTTAATTTATTTCTTATATCTAAAGAAAACTCCTAATATTTTCTTCCCACACCACAGTGGATCATTCCATGTACTCCAACTCAGAAACTTCTAAGCTAACAAATCAAGTGCAAAAGGACCTGGTTATAAAGGAATTTCACCTCTCAGATGCTCCCATGGAGTTCACCCACAACAGAAAAACACATTGAGCTTAAAGTGAAACTTTGTAAAAAGTAGGTATTTATAAGGCTAAAATAATCCTTTGGAGAACACACTGCATTTTTGTTAAGTTGTCAAGCAGTAGGTCTCTATGCCTCCTTGTGTGTTGTGCTGTGACTATCTTCTAAATACCACATTCCACTGTCAGCTTGATATTTAAAACCAGCTGGCCTCACTCCACCACCATCCATTATGTAGCATTGTTTTACAAGAAATGTAACTTCTCTGGCAGCAGACAAGTTGATCCCAAAGAAACTGTTTTTCACATTTTACTGTATATATTTTTGAAATATATTTATACTAGACACAGAAGAAGTAACCTTGAAACAACTGAACTTATTCAAACAGTTGATAGATTTATACATACTGCTCCATTCTCTCAGGATAATTTTATTTAAAATTTTTTTTAAATAAAGCTTAGACCCCATCTTTGTTGGCTCAGATGCTTACATGGGAGTTGGCTCATAATGCTTTCTCATTTGGAATAATCTTCTGTTGCTAAGAGATTTGCATATGCTTAGGGGTGACTTAAGACCATTGGTAGAAAATGTACTCAGAAACTAATCTATAGAAGCCATTTTTATATGAAGAATTTTGGTCAGGTAGACTTTCAAAGAGAAAGTATTTTCCTTTTCTTTTAACAACAGTGAGAGCTCGAATCTGAAATATAAGCATAATGCATCCCTATCAAGGTCAATTTGATTCAGTATTCAAGGTGGCAGTGACCCTGTTAAAGTCTAAATTTTCCTTCTAAATCGCAAATATTTGCTCTAAACAGATTGAATAGGAAAGTGGAAATACTTAAGAATTGTACACATTTATTATCTCATATTTTCTGTGGGCCAGGAATCCAAGCATAGCTTAACTGTGTCTTCTGCTTCAGGGTGTCCTCCAAGGCTTCAAGCAAGGTGTCAGCCAGAACTGAGTCCATCTAAAACTCAACCAATGTAAGATCCACTTATAAGTTCACTACATGATTGCAGAGAGGATTCTGTTCTTTTTCTTTTCTTTTTTCTTTTTTTTTTTTTTGACAGGGTCTCACTCTGTTGCCAAGCGTAGAGGGCAGTGGCTTGACCACAGCTCACTGCAGCCTCAACCTCAGGGTTCAAGTGATCCTACCACCCCAGCTTCTGAGTAACTTGGACTACAGGCCTAGACCACTATGCCTGGCTAATTTTTAAAATTGTTTACAGATACAAGGTCTTGCTATGCTGCCCAAGCTGGTCTTCAACTCCTGGCCTCAAGTGATCCTCCTGCCTTGGCCTCCTAAAATGCTGGGATTACAGGCACGTGCCACTATACCCAGCCAGAATTCAGTTCTTTTTGGATTACTGGACTGAGGATCTCAGTTAACTGCTGGCTATTAGCCAGAGGTCCACCTCAGTTCTGTGCCACATGTGTCTCCTAAATAAGACACTTTGCCTCACAAAGCTAGCAAAGGAGAAGGTCTGATAGCAAGACAAAGGCTACAATCTCTTATAAGCTAACGACAAAATTACATCTCCACAAAGTTGAGATAGTCTATTGTCTAGAAGCATGTTACTCAAGGTCACACATATTAAGAGATAGGAGTATTTGAGGGCCATCTCAGAAGCTACCTATCACACTGAAACACAATATCCCTCTCCCTTTCCTTATGGCTACTTTCAGCTTTCTCATTTTTAATGACATATACAGGGAATGCAACAATTAAAAAATCTATTTTGCCAACTAGCAGTAATGTACCAGTGAATTTAGCCAGATTCAAGTTAAAAGAAAAAAAGCAGATGGAAATTTAGATCATGCGTTTTTCTTTTTTGACTCCTAATGTCAGTATACATTTTTCTTTCTGGGTTTGTAATCTCTACCACTAGTAGGGTCTGAATATATTTTTTCTTAACGTTAAAGAAGTTGCCTGGCATGATGGCTCACGCCTGTAATCCTAGCACTTTGGGAGGCTGAGGCAGGCGGATTACTTGAGGTTGGGAGTTCAAGACCAGTCTGGCTAACAAGGTGAAGCCCCCTCTCTACTGAAAATAGAAAAATTAGCTGTGTGTGGTGGCGCATGCCTGTAGTCCCAGCTACTTGGTAGGCTGAGGGAGGAGAATCGCTTGAACCTGAAAGGTGGAGGTTGCAGTGAGCAGAGATCTTGCCACTGCACTCCAGCCTAGATGACAGAGTGAGACTTCGCCTCAAAAAATAAATAAATAAATAATAAAATAAAGAAATTAAAAATGGAACAAAACACAAAACATTTTGCAACATGATAGTTGCAAGTCAAGAAACTGTCACTAGCTCCCATTAGGCAAACTTAATGACCAAATATATTAGAATCACTGGCTTGATTTTGGGTTTCTCCAATAAGTAGCCCAAGTGTTTGAGTGTAGGTTTTGGTTTTCTAAAATGGTTTTGTTTGATTGTTTGTTTTACTGAGAGGCAATACCAGGAAAAACTGATAAGGTGTAAGGAAATGAGAATGAAAGTTAATGCAAAGACTGTTTTTTGTTTGTTTGCTTGTGTTTTGTTTGTTTGTTTCTTTCTTTCTTTCTTTTAGATGGAGTCTCACTCTGTCGCCCAGGCTGGAGTGCAGTGGTACGATCTCGGCTCACTGCAAGCTCCACCTCCTGTGTTCATGCCATTCTGCTGCCTCAGCCTCCTGAGTAGCAGGGACTACAGGCACCCACCACCACACCCAGCTAATTTTTTCATATTTTTTTTAGTAGAGATGGGGTTTCGTTGTGTTAGCCAGGATGGTCTCGATCTCCTGATCTCATGATCTGCCTGCCTCGGCCTCCCAAAGTGCTGGGATTACAGGTGTGAGCCAGTGTGCCTGGCCAAGAGTGTGTTTTTAAGTTAGTTGCCATTGTGGGTAACAGAAGGTCAGTTCCAGAGGGGAACAGTGAAAGACAGTAAAGAACATACCTCAGCAATCTGGCAGAATAGATATCAGACTTCACTAACCTCCACAAAAGTTCAACTGACAAATAGCCACAAATAAGAACACCTTTGTGAAAACCTCAAAACTTGGAAATAAGCCTGATATACCTGTGTGGACCACAGAACCAAATAAGAACCACAAGAGAGGGTAAAAAACATGATCTCACTGGTTGTGTTACCCCTCTTCCTTCTCCTCCCCCAAGTTGCCACAGTGTCACACAGAGAGAATTCCTCAGGAGTCACAGTTTCTACAGTGGGGAAAGAGAGCCAGAGGTGGACACACAGCTTCCCTAGCATTTTGAGATGCTTCCCAAGAAGCCCACTTTACTCTCACCTCATAGGGAACACAAGAGGTATTGGCATGACTAGACTACCTAGGGTCAGATAGAAATAAAGCAAGAACACAGTGACTAGTATACACATACTTGTGTTAGTTCTTTGTAATTGCCAGTAATGGCACATGATCAGAGACAGCAGTCAACAGCATAGCTCATCTTCAAAGCTGAGCTGACTGTTACCAGAATTGGTGGGAAGTTCTGCCTGGCTGGAATCTCTAAACAGACAGCCTCCAGGCCCAGCCTTAGACCCTACCCGAGGGCCCCATCCAGGGACAGCACAATTTAGCAAAAAGCAGGGGCTAGTTCTGCCACACATAGGAGTTTAAACAGCGCTTGGCATGGCCTCAATGCCCACTTGAAGACCTTGTCCTGGAAAGGTGTGATGGACTGCCACAGTGAATGCTGGGAAAGAGCAGTGGCTAGTTCTGCCACAACCAAGAGTTTAAACAGCACTCAACTCAGCTTCAAACTCAGCCTGCCTAGACACTGCCCAGAGAGATAGATGCCCACCACAGTGCATTTTGGCAAAGTGCAGAGGCTACTTCTGCCACACCTAGGAGTTTAAACAGTGCTTGGCCCATCCTCAAAGCCCACCACAAGGCCCCATCTAGGCAGGGAGGCAAACCTCAACAGTGCATTTCTACTTAGCATAGCAGCTGGTCCCATCCATCTCAAGCAGTGATTCTGCCTAACCTGAGGTCCCAGCCTACAACCCTGTCCAAATACATACCTCAAACAGTGGTGCTACCTGGCCATGGAATACACCTTTTGGTCAAGCCCAATAAAAGGCAATTGTAGTAACCTGCCAGCAGCTCTGCCTGATTAAAGAGCTCAGCCAGTGGTCTTACCTGACAGTGGAGCTGAGTCAGCAGCCCCATCCCAAATCAGAGCTAAGGCAGCAGCCCACATATCTAGAGAATCCAAAAGCAAGCTCTTCCTGCCCAGGGTCATTATGAGTTGGCCCACAAAGAATCACAGGCCAGGCTAAATAGTGAAGGTTTATCCCTGACAAAGAACACCTGTAAAAGCCAGAAGAGGTAGCTGTCTCCCCAAATGCACAGACACAAATGCAAGGACACAAGGTTTACAAAGAACCACGAAATCATGACACCTCTAAAGAAACTAACAAAGTTTCAACAGTGAACCTTTAAAAATGGAAGTCTATAAAATGACAGACAAAGAATTCAGAATAATAATCTTGAGGAAGTTTAGTGAGCTACAAGAATGTATGAAGTAAAAAATTAAATGCAGTTTGGAAAACAGTGCACAAACAAAATGAAAAGAGTAACAAAGAAATAGAAATAATAAAAAGTAAAACTCCTAGAGATGAAAAATACAATGACTGAAATGGAAATGCAATAAAAAGCTTTAACAGTAGGCTCAATCAAGCAGAAGAAAGTATAAGAGAGCTTAAAGATGATTCTATACATAGAAAACCCTAATGACTCTGAAAAAGGATACTAGAACTGATAAATTCAGTAAAGTTTCAGGATACAAAATCAATGTACAAAAATCAGTGGCATTTTTACACACTAATAACATCTAGCTAAGAACCAAATCAAGAACACAATCTCATTTATAATAGCAACAAGAAAATGAAATACATAAGAATTTATCTCACCAAGGAGGTGAAAGATCTCTACAATGAGAACTACAAAATACTGCTGAAAAAAATTAGATGTGATGCAAATAAATGGAAAAATATTCTATGCTCATGGACTGGAAGAAAATACATAGTTAAAATGACCATACTGCCCAAAGCAATTTACAGGTTCAATGCTATTCCTATCAAAATACCAATATCACTTTTCACAGATTTAGAAAAATCTATTATAAAATTTATTTGGAACCAAAATTAACCCAAATGTCCAAAGCAATCACAAGCAAAAAAACAAAGCCAGAGGCATCGCATTGCCTGACTTCAAACATCTGAAATTGTCCAACCAATGAAGCAAAAATAAGAAGCAGACTAAAAAGAATGAAGAAAGCCTATGAGAACTATGGGACACTATCAAGAGATCTAATTACCACATAACAGTAATTCCAAAGGAAAAGAGAGAACAAAGGGACCAGAAGCATATTTTTTAAAAAAAATGGCTGAAAACCTCCCAAATCTTAGGAAAGATGCCAACATCCAGGTACAGGTGGCAGAGAGGTCACCAACAATATTCAACCCAGAGTTCACCAATGCACAAAATAATGAAACTATCAAAAATTAAAGACAAAGAAAAAATTCTGAAAGCATCATGAAATAAGAAATACATTATCTACAAGGGAGTTCCAATATGACTATCAGCATATTTCTCAGCAGAAACACTGCAGGACAGTAATATAGTTGGATATTTGTACCTGCCCAAATCTCATCTTGAAATGTAATCTCCAGTCTTGGAGGTGGGGCCTGCTGGGAGTTGTTTGGATCATGGGGGCAGATCCCTCATGAATGGCTTCAGTCATCCCTTTGGTGATAAGTGAACTCTTTGTGAGTTCACATGAGATCTGATTGTTTAAAAGTATGTGGTACCTCCCCCTGACTCTCTCACCCCTGCTTTCACCATATGATATGTCTACTCCCCCTTTGCCTTCTGCCATGACTGTAAGCTTCCTGAGGCTTCTCCAGAAGCCAAGCAGATGTTGTCACATGGATCCTATAAAGCTTGCAGAACTATAAGCCAATTAAACATCTTTTCTTTATAAATTATGCAGACTCAGGTATTTCTTTATAGCAATGAAAGAACAGACTAGTGCAGAAAATTGGTAAAGAGTAGAGTATTGCTGTAAAGATACCTAAAAATGTGGGAGCAGCTTTGTAACTGGGTAGCAGACAGAGGCTGGAAGAGTTTGGAGGACTCAGAATATAGGAAGATGAAAGAGTGATTGGAACTTGTTAGAGACTAAGTGGTTGTGACCAAAATGCCAATAGTGATATGGACAGTGAAGCCCGGGCTGCTGAGGTCTCAGAGGGAAATGAGGAACTTATTGGGAACTGGAGCAAAGGTTATGCATGTTATGCCTTAGCAAAGAGATTGGATGTATTCTGTTCATTTTCTAGGGAATCTGTAGATGTTTGAACTTGAGAGTCATGACCTATGGTATTGGCAGAATAAATTTCTAAGCAGCAAAGCATTGAAGATTTGGCCTGGCTGCTTCTAACAACCTGTGTTCAGAAGCAGGAGCAAAGAAATGATTTAAAGTAGGAACTTATATTTAGAAAGAAAGCAGAGCATAAAAGCTTGAAAAAATTGTAGGTGATGTGGCAGAGAAAGAAGAAACTTTTTCAGGAGAGGAATTCAAGTGGGCTGTGGAGCAATCACTTATTAGAGACATTTGCATAACGAAAGGGAGCCACATGCTAACAGCCACGACAATAGGGAAAAGACCTTGAAGGCATTTCAGAGACTTTTGTGGCAGCTACTCTCATCACAGGCCAAGGTCTAGGAATGAAGAATGACTTTGTGGGCCAGGCCCAGGGCCCTGCTGCCTTGTGCAGCCTCAGAACACTGCTCCTCACATCCAAGCTGTTCTGTCTCCAGCCTTGGCTCAAAGGGCCCCAGATACAACTCAGGCTACTGCTTCAGAAGATGCCAGCCATAAGCCTTGGTGGCTTCCATATGTTGTTAAGCCTTCAGGCATACAGGGCGCAAGAGTGGTGGATTCTTAGCAGCCTCTGCCTAGATTTCAGAGGATGTATAGAGAAGCCTCAGTGTCCAGGCAGAAGCCTGCTGCAGAGGTGGAGGCCTCACAGAGAACCTCTACTAGGACAGTGCAGAGGGGAAATGTGGGGTTGGAGGCTCCATACAGAGTCCCCACTGGAGCACTGCCTAGTGGAGCTGTGGGAAGAGACCCATCATCTTCCAGACCCCAGAATGGTAGAAAAAATGGCAGCTTGCATCCTTAGCTTGGAAAAGCTACAGATATTCAATGCCAAGCTGTGAGATCAGCCCTGAGGCCTTAACCCTGCAAAGCCACAGAGGAAGAGCTTCCCAAGGCCTTGGGAACCCACTCTTTGCACCAGTGTGCTCTGGATGTGGAACATGGAATCAAAGGAGATTGTTTTAGAGCTTTAAGATGTAATGACTGCCCTGCTGGGTTTTCAGCCTATGTGGGGCCCATTCCTCCCTTTTTTGGCCAATTTCTCCCTTTTGGAGTGGGAATATTTATCCAATGGCTATACCCCTACTGTATCTTGGAAGTAACTAACTTGATTTTTTATTTTACAGGCTTCTAGGTGGAAGGGACTTGTCTTTTCTCAGATAAGACTTTGGACTTGGACCTGGGACTTTTGAGTTAATGGTAGAATTAGTTAAGATTTTGGAGGATGATTAGGAAGCATGACTGTATTTTGCAATGTCAGAAGGACATAAGATTTGGGGAGGAGTAGGGGGAGAATAATATAGTTGGATATTTGTTTCTGCCCAAATCTCATGTTGAAATGTAATCCCCAGTCTTGGAGGTGGTGCCTGGTGGGAGGCGTTTGGATCATGGTGGTGAATCCCTCATGAATGGCTTCAGCCATCCCCTTGATGATAAGTGAGCACCATGCTTCCTGTAAAGCTTGCAGAACTATGAGCCAGCCAATTAAACCTCTTTTCTTTGTAAATTGTCTTTATAAATACCCAGTCTCAGGTATTCTTTGTAGCAATGCAAGAACAGACTAATAGAGGCAGGAAGGAATAGAATGATATATTCAAAGTGCTCATAGAAACTAATTGCCAACCAAGAATACTTTACCTGACAAACTTGACTTTCAGAAGTGAGAAAGAAATGAAAAGCTTCCCAAATGAACAAAAGCTGAGGGAGTTCATCCCCACTAGGCCTGCCTTACAGAAATTACTAAGGAGAGTTCTTTAAGCTTTACCTAAAGGCCAAGGCCTCTAATTAATAACATAAAACATATAAAAGTACAAAACTCAATAGTATAACTAATACATAATCACATTCAGAATACTCTGGATTGAAATGGTGGTTTGTAAAGCAATTTTATTTCTAGTATAATTATTAATAGACAACTCTATTTCAATAACTATAGAAAAATTAATTGTCTTGGGATACCAATTTCAAAATTGTGTACTTTTTGACATCAAAAACTTAAAATGTTGTGGGGGAGTAAAAGCATACAGCTATTTTGTGCTCCCAAAGTTAAGTTGTTATTAGCTTGGAATAACCTGTTATAACTGATGTAAATGATGAGTTGATGGGTGCTGACGAGTTGATGGGTGCAGCACACCAACATGGCACAAGTATACATATGTAACAAACCTGCACGTTGTGCACATGTACCCTAGAACTTAAAGTATAATAAACAAAAAACAATGAGTTCTACCAACCATTTAAAAATAAAAAAAGATATTTCATGTAAGTCTCTTGATAATCACAAAAAGAAATCTACAGTAGATGTACAAAACATAAATAGAAAGGATTCAAAGCATATCATTAAAGAAAATTATCAAATCAGAAAGCAAGACAGCAAAAGAGAAAGAAACAAAGTATACACAAAACAGCCAGAAAACAAATTGCAAAATGGTAGTAGTAAATCCTTACCTACAAATAATTACTTTTGATGTAAATGAATTAAATTTTTCAATAAGAAGACATAGAGTGGCCAGAAAAGTCAACTATATACTACCTATAAAAGACTCACCTCGCCTTGAAGAGCACATATAGACTAAAAGTAAGGGAATAGGAAATGACATTCCACGTAAATGGAAACCAAAGGATAATAGCTGTAGTTATACCCATATGAGACAAAATATACTTTAAGTGAAAAAGAGACAAAGATGGTCATTTTATAATGATTAAGGGATGAATTAATCAAGAGGATATAACAATTGTAAACATATGCACACCCAACATTGGAGCACCTTAATGTAGAAAAGAAATGTTAAAGGATCTGAAAGGAGAGATAGATTGCAATACAGTAATAGTAGGGGACTTCGGTACCCCACTTTCAACAATGGACAGATCATCTAGACAAAAATTAATAAGGAGGCTGGGCTCAGTGGCTCACACCTGTAATCCCAGCACTTTGGGAGGCCGAGGACGGTGGATGATTTGAAGTCAGGAGTTTGAGACCAGCCTGGCCAACATGACGAAACCACGTCTCTACCAAAAATACAAAAAGTTAGCCAAGCATGGTGGTGTGCACCTGTAATACCAGCTACTCAGGAGGCTGAGGCAGGATAATCACTTGAACCCAGGAGGCAGATGTTGCAGTTAGCCGAGATCATGCCACTGCACTCTAGCCTGGCTAACAAAGAAAAACTCTGTTTCAAAAAAAATTCATAAGGAAACATTTGACTTGAACTACGTTTAGACCAAATGAACCTAACAGATATATACAGAACATTCCATACAAAAGTAACAGAATGCACATTTTTCTCAAGCACACACAGAACATTCTCCAGAATGGGTCATATGTTAGGCCACAAAACATGTCTGAACAAATTTAAGAGGATCAAAATCATGTTAACTACCTTTTCTGACCACAATGGTATTAATATAGAAACCAATAAGAGGAGAAATTTTGAAAATCCATAAGTATGTGGAAACTGAACAACATACTCCTAAACAACCAATGGGTCAAAGAAGAAATCAAAATGCTTATACACTTCTGGTGGGAATATAAATTAGTTCAGTCACTGTGGAAAGCAGTTTCACAATTTCTGAAAGAAGTTAAAACAGTATTACCATTTGCCCCAGAAATCCCATAATTGGGTATTCACCCTAAGGAACATAAACCATTGTACCATAAATGCACATGCACCCATATATTTATCACAGCACTACTCACAATAGCAAAGACATGGAATCAACCTAAATGCCCACCAATGGTAGACTGGATTTTTTAAAAATGTGGTACATAGACACCATGGAATACTACACAGCCATAAAATAGAATAAGATCATGCCCTTTGCAACAACATGGATAAAATTGGAAGCCATTACCCTAAGTGAACTAACACTGGAACAGAAAACCAAATACCACACGCTCTCACTTATAAGTGAGAGCTAAACATTGAGTACATATGGACACTAAGAAGGGAGCAACAGACACCAGGGCCTACTTAAGGGTGGAAAATGGGAGGAGAGTGAGGATTGAAAACTACTTATTGGGTGCTATGCTTATTACCTGAAATCATCCATACACCAAAACCCCATGACATGCAATTTACCTATATAACACACCTGCACATGTATCCCTGAACCTAAAATACAAGTTTACAAATAAAAATTAAAATTAAGAAAGGGAAATCAAAAAATATCCTGAGACAAAAACAATAATGGAAACACAAAATACAAAAACTTGTGGGATGCATCAAAAGCAGTTCTAAGAGGAAAATTTACAGCAATAAATGCCTAATAACATAATATTACACCTCAAGAAACTAAAGAAAAAACAAAAAACTAAGCCCAAAGTTAGCAAAAGGAAGGAAATAACAAAGATCAGAGTAGAAATAAATAAAATAGAGACTAGAAAAACAGTAGGGAATATCAAGAAAACTGAGTTGGTGTTTAGAAAAGATAAACAAAGTTGATAAACCTTTAGCTTAACTAAGAAAAAAATAGAGAAGACACAATAAAATCAGAAGTAAAAGAGGGGAAATTACAACTGATACCACAAAAATATGAATGCTCATAAGAGATTACCATGAATACTTATGTGGCAACAAATTGAATAATGTAGAAATCATGGATAAATTCCTAGATACATACAATTTCCCAAGACTGAATTATACAGATATAAAAAATATGAAGAGACCAACATAAGTAAAGGATTGAATCAGGAATCAAATGCCTCCCATCAAAGAAAAGCCCAGGACCTCATAACTTCACTGCTGAATTCTACCAAACATTTAGGAAAACTAATAACAATCATTCTCAAACTCTTCCAAAAAATACTAGAGGAGGGAATACTTCAAAACTCTTTCTTTGAGGCCAAATTCAGACAAGGACATTATAAGAGAAGAAAATTACAGGTCAATATCCCTGATGAACATAGGTGCAAAAATCCTAAAAAATACTAGCAAACAAAATTCTACAGCATATAAAAATAATTATTCACTATAATCAAATGGGATTTATTTCAGGGATGCAATGATGTTTCAACATACCAAATCAATAAATGCGATACAACACATCCTGGGAGGGAGTACTGGATTACCTCAGCCCTAAGGTACCCTGGGTATTTGGGATGGCCCACATCAGACCCAAGATAAAAGGAATCTCTGATTTTCTAATTCAAAGGTATATTTCACATGCAGAGCACATTGGAAAATATAATCAGCAATAGACACTCTCTGACAGGCAAGCATTTCTCCAGCCATCTAAATAGCAGCTGACCTCAAGTTATAACGGAACTAAGATTCCTAAAAAAAAACTAAACTTTTCCCAAACATAAATGGAATCAACATGTGAAGACACTGGTAAAATGATTAACAGCTCCCCAAAAGCAGAGTCTTATTTTGTTTACCTTTGTACTTCTAGTCCAGTCATTGGGATAGTAAATAAGTATCAAATGAATGAATGAAAGCCTTAGTTTAAGTTTTTAAGACAGAAACTACCAATAATTATTTCTTTGGCATAAAAGGTGTGGGAGTCTATTTTCAAATACATGTAGGAATCAATGAGTTAAGTAAAGTGAAACAGATTTCTTTACTGCACAAATTCTCGGAGCCTTTATTATGTTAAGCTATATTTTAAGTCACCAGGCCAGGGAGATGACACATGCTTAATTCCCTCAACTTACTTAACCACTAAACTCATTTTTCCCCCGTGAAGCATTTCAAAATCCCAAAGAATTTTGGGACATTCTAACTCCAAAGACTGATTAAAAATTGCAAAGCATAAATAATAGCAAAATCGAATTGCTATGGGAGATTCCAGCAGGTGGGTGTAGGCAATATAAGAAAGGAGAAATGGGAGCATAATGATTTGGGATTCCACATTAACTGATCATGGCTACTGGTAAAAATTAGACATCTAAACACAAGACAAAGAGTACTGTAAGGGATCTGGTGTAGTTCCCACAATCATGACACGCCCTTGCTGACAAATTAATCTTCTCCATCTTTGGATTCCATAACCAGTATTACCGTTAGACCTGGGAAACTAGGGTCCTCACCTAGGTCCCTCACCTATGGGGAGGTCTACACTTATTTCATGCCATCTTATATCACACATTCCTGATCGTGGCAAACAAGTCGGACTCAAAAGTTTAGAAGGCCCTGCACTATATCTCCTCCAGTGTGCCCTTCACATGAGGCAAGAAATCCATAGGACCAAGGGGCCATATCCACTCAAAGCCCACATCTCCCCATCGAGGTCAAACTCTGGATCTCAGGACCCTGAGATTCCCTGCCCAACATTTCCAAGCCACTTCCAGTACCTATGCAGTTCTGTCTTTTGGATCCATTATTCTGAGAGCAAACTGTGCTACGGGGTGACTGCTGGTTGGGGTGATAGGGGTGATGGAATTTAGTCACACGGTCTAGAATAGCCACCAAAGGCTCCTAGTGGTTCAGGACAGAGCCAGAGGTGGAAAGAAACGGAGATAGGGGCTGCATGGCTTGGGGAGTGGGGCTCCACCGATCTTCTTGCCTTAAGCTCTGCAAATATTAAGGGCAGTCCTGCCCTTAGGAGTACAATCTTCCTGTTCAATGAGACCATGTGGGAAATACATGGCAATGCTGCAGAAACAGTTACTTATTCCAGTACAATTACTTACGACTTCCTCATCCTTTACAGAATTATGAATTGTCAGATAACAGTGGCATTTCCAAGATTTATCTCCAGCATCTCATTGCACTTCCAAACCTCATGCTTTGCAGGTATGTACAATAGATGCACTCATGTACATGGCTATTTTAATTATATGTAACACAACCAAGATGAAATTTTCAAAGGCTTCTAAATAGTCAGTCTGTCACAGTCATGCACTTGCATTAATTCACACAAAAAAAAATCATTAAAAATTAAGCAGACTGCCTCATCCAATAGGCTACATTGTGATAATAGGAAATGCCATGGGTCTACCCAATGGATGACCTCCTTCTAGCTCATATTTAATCTGAAAACTGAAAAATGAAGGTGTTGAGAGGACATGAAGCCAGGAAGTATTGGCAGCACTGAGAAGCAGTAGACAGAGATTCCTCAGAGAGGGAGACAACCACTAAGCCAGGCAAACAGAGAAGCCATTCCTAAATAATAGCTGGCTCAAATCGGCAAAGAACATTAGAGGAAATATCTTAATATAAGTCGGAGCCGGGAGCCTTAACTGCAGTTTCAGAAATAGCAGCTCAGTGCTGGGTAAGGACTACAAAGAATGCGAAAAAGGATCAACAAATCCTAAGTAGAGAGATTTGGACCGAATCTGAACAGAAGCAAGGTTTTCAGACATATCTGGCCAAGACAAACCACTTTTTGTTAAAAATGTGTATATAGACAGATTAATTTCAGAACTCTGCTGAATCATTTAAATTTGGTATGTGTAAGTTAATTGTTAACTATATGTAATTCTTATTCCATGCCATGGGCTCAATTATTTTCAATCAACTGTTTGCTATTTTTGTAGATTCCTCCATTAAAGACTTGCCCTAAGATGCCTTTAGCAATAAACTACCACATTCTGTGAACTTCAACCGACCATTTCAATGAGGAGGTCAAGCCCTGAATTTTCTGTCACTTGCAGTAGTGTTTGAAAAACTCATCCAATCATAAGACTCAACTGAATCATCTGTTAAACTGGTGGTTCTCAAATTGTAGTGAGCATCAAAGTCAACTAGAGGGCTTGTTCAAACAGATTATTAGAGAATCTTACACACTGGGAATTAAGAGATTCCAATAATTTGCATTTCTAATAAATTTCCAGGTGATGCTGACGCTGCTGTTCCATGGACCACCCTGTGAGAACCATTGTATTAAACACTCTGGATGCCCAGAATTCCACCTCCAATCCATGGAATCAGAATCACAGGCTCAGGATCCTATTTTTAACAAACATTCATGATGATTATTCTGGTCTAAATATACCACATCTTTTATATGCACTAAATTTCATGTTCTTTCTCTGTTGAGGAGTTTCTCAAACCCTGATCAGGGTCCATTACCCTTATTCTACACAGTATTCTCAAACTCTTGATTATCTAATTCCCCAACTCAGAGCAGGTTCAAAGCTATCTACTGTGTGGTGTGGAACTGGCTCTTTTTTGTTGGTTGGTTGGTTGGTTTTTTATCTATAATATGAGATTTTTTGTTTGTTTGCAGAAAATGTTTTGCTCTCAGGTGAGGGAGTTTATAATAAGTGACTTATTTATTACAGATACAAATTCCAAACCTAGTTTATTCTAAGCTTTTAAGTTCAACCTACAAATTGTATTATTCCATTATTAAATCTAGTAAAGTTTAACAATCATGCAAATATTTTTGACTGACATTTGTCCCATTTAATTAAGTACCCTTCTGCATTTTCAACTGCCTGTAAGGGGATGGAATAATTTAATTTACTTTTTTTAGTTTATTTTTTTGAGATGGGATTTTGCTACGTTGCCCAGGCTGATCTCAAACTCCCAGACTCAAGCAATCCTCCTACCTCAGCCTTCTTAATAGCTGGGATTATAGGCATGCATTCTCAATGTACTTTTTAAGCCCCTTATATATCTGACAAACAAATAAAACCTTCCAAGCACTTAATCAATTCCTACGCACATAACAAATTAAAAGTATAGTGAATCTTAAAGTTTTCTTAAATGTCCTAGCATATTAATGGCCTTAAAATTATGGGCAAGCAGTCAGACAGGTTATGAGAAATTTATCCAGATATCATTTTAAAATTTGTAAGAATTGTGTAAAAAAATGGAAAATTGTGTCAAGGTTAAAGTATTTGAACCAAAACATGAAGACTTTCAAGTGTCTCAAGATGTAAAAGTTAAAACTTCCATACTGGTAAAGAAACCAAGAACCTACATTGGGTAAAGGATGCCTTCTTCACTAAATAGTGTTGGAAAAATTGGATATCCACATACAGAAGAAGGAAACTCAATCCCCATCTCTCACCACATACAAAAATCAACTCAAGAGAACTTAAAGACTTAAATATAAGACTGAAACTCTAAAAAATACTAGAAGAAAACAGGGAAAATACTTTAGGACATTGATCTAGGCAAAGATTTCACAGTTAAGACCTCAAAAGCACAGACAACAAAAATAATAACAGACAAATGTAACTATATTAAATTAAAAAGCTTCTGCACAGCAAAGGAAACAACAGAGTGAAGAGACAACTTGTTAATGGGAGAAAATATTTGCAAACTATTCATCTGACAAGGGACTAATATCCAGAATATACAAGGAACTCAAACAACAGTTTAAACACACACACACACACACACACAGATAATCCCATTAAAAAGTGGGCAAAGAACATGAATAGACATTTCTCAAAAGACATACGGCCTCCTGCAGTGTCACGGGCCACAGCGTATCCGGATAGGGAGCCTCTGGGAAGAGCGGCGCGGGAACCGGCACCCACCACTGGAGGGGCGGCGACAGCGGCAGAAGCGACCTAGAGAGTTGAGTGGAGCCGCCATGGCCGAGTTCCAGTCAAAAGTGAGCAGGTGGACTAGCAGTCCTGCGCAGGGCGCCGGAACCTCTGTGTCCACGCTGCGCATGGACCTGGGCTTTGTGCGCTCCCGCCTCAGGGTGTTCATGCTGCTGCAGCTGGTGCTGGGGCTGCTGGTGTGGGCCCTGATTGCAGACACCCCGTACCACCTGTACCCAGCCTATGGCTGGGTGATGTTCGTCGCTGTCTTCCTCTGGCTGGTGACAATCGTCTTATTCAACCTCTACCTGTTTCAGCTGCACATGAAGTTATACAAGGTGCCCTGGCCACTAGTGTTAATGATCTTTAACATCATTGCCGCCATGCTCTATGTCACCGCCTTCATTGCCTGCTCTGCGGCAGTTGACCTGACGTACCTAAAGGGCACGCAGCCGTATAACCAGCGTGCAGTTGCCTCGTTCTTTGCGTGTTTGGTGATGGTCGCCTACGGAGTGAGCGCCTTCTTCAGCTATCAGGACTGGCGAGGAGTAGGCAGCAGTGCGTGCCACAGCTCCCCCTGGGGCTGAAGCCGCCGCTGGGTCACAGAGCAGGGTTGCCCTGCAAGCCCAAAGCTGGGGAGCCCTGCGCGGAGTCAGCCCTGCAGGGACCACACTTGCTTCTCTCTGCTCACCAGACACAAGCTCTCACAGAGCTAAGGAAGCAGGCCCAGGCTGGCAGGCATCTGGGCTTGCAGGAGGTCAACCGCTGAGACCTCCTCCCCATCTCCCTTATTCAGTGGAAGGTGACGGGGATCTGAGGCTGTGTCTCTGCCTTGTCTTTAGAGGACTTCAGCGTCCAAGGCTGGGGCCCACCCTTCTCACCAGCACTAAATGCCCTAACAAGGACTTCAGACCTGCAGCCCCAAACCCGCTGTAGTATAAGCCTAACAAACAACATGTAGCACCTTGGTCTTTGTTCCAGGAGAGCTGAGAAAGCTCATGAAACTATTCTCCTTCCTTAAGACGCAATTCCGACCCAACGCTCGCTGGAGTCAACCTGTAAAAAGCGAATTATGATTGTTGACAGCATGGTCTTCCCTCCCTGCATTTCAGACATACCAGTTACTGAAAGCAAATCCGTTTTAAGTGATTTCTCAATGCTGAAAAGCCTGTCCAGGTTTCCTTCCCTTTCCCGAGCCTCTCTTGTAATACTCCTTTGGGCAAAGCTAACATCAGTGCCGATTGCTTCCCTGACCCTGCTGACGAGGCCCAGGGGACCCGAAGGAGGAAGGGAAGCAAGGCCTTGTCTGGCCAGTTGTCATGTGGTTGGTGGTGACTTTGTTTTTTTTGTTTTTTTTTTTAAATAAAAATGAAGATGAGAGAAATTAAAAAAAGAAGACATGCAAATGGCCAAGTTATATATGAAAAAATGCTCAACATCACTAATCAGCAGGAAAGTGCAAATCAAAACTACAGTGAGATATTACCTTACTCTAGTTATAATGGCTATTACTAAAAAGACAAAAAAAAAATAACATGCTGGTGAGGATGTGGAGAAAAGGGGAATTCTTATACACTATGCAGGAGCATAAATTAGTATAGCCACTGTGGAAAACAGTATGGAGATTTCTCAAAAAACTTAAAATAGAACTACCATATGATCCAGTAATCCCATTCTTGGGTATTTATCCAAAGGTAAGAAGATCAGTATATCAAAGGTATACCTGCACCCCGGTGTTTATTGCAGCACTATTCACAACAACAAGAATATGGAATCAACTTAAGTATCCATCAACAGTCAAATGGATAAAGAAAATGTGGAATACTATACAGCCATAAGAAAAAATGAAATCATGTTATTTGCCGCAACATGAATGGAACTGGAGGTCACTATGTTAAGTGAAATAAGCCAGGCACAGAAAGACCAATGTTCTCACTCATATGTGGGAGGTAAAAAAGTTGATACCATGGAGATAGAGAGTAGAATGATAGATACCAGAAGCTAGGAAGGGTGGTGTGGGGATAGGAGGATTGAAGAGAGCCTGGTTAATGGGTACAAACGTACAGTTAAATAGAAGGAATAAGTTCTAATGTTTGATAGCAGAGTAGGGTTACTATACTTAGCAACAATGTATTGTATATTTCAAAACAGCTAAAAGACTTGAAATATTACCGGCACATAGAAATGATAAATATTTGAGGTGATAGATACCCCAAATACTGACTTGATCATTACACATTCTATGTATATAACAAAATATCACATATGCCCCATAAATATGAACACAAAAATTTAGAGAACAACTTTTGTCCAAGGAAGGAGCAGCCTGAGGTTTCAGGAGTCCACGAGTAGATAGAAGAATTTGGTAATAATTAGGCTGATTTGGTAATTAGACACAAATCAGGGACACGGTCTACATGGTCATTCCTTCCTTAAATTATGTAGTACAAGACACTATGAGTGTAAAAAGAGAGCTCGGCGTGGCAGTCAAGGTCAAGAGAAAAATTGACTTGTCTGTCTGAAAGTCTAGACTTCACATCCCAGCTGATATCTCTGGACACCACGTAGTATCAACAGTCAAAACTTCTTTGGGATGAGGTAATGGGGTGATTCACAAACCTCCGAATATCAGTGGCTTAGCGCAATATGAATTTATTTCTCTCTCATAAGAAGTCCAATGAAGATTTTCCTGGCCTGTGGTTTTCCTCTAAGCAAAGACTTGGAGATCCAAGCTTATTTAGTCTTTTGGGGCTGTCACTATCAACACATGGCCTCTGAGGTCACTATGGAATGAGAAGAGACAGAGCCTGGACAAAGCACACCAGTTTTTAATTACCAGAGTGTATTTTTTTACTGTTTTACTAATATTATTTTTATCTAATATATTATAACTATTATATTTATGGGGTACAATATGATGTTTTGATATATGTATATAATGTGGAATGATTAACTCAAGTTAATATATCCATCACTTCACTTATTTAACATTTTTTTGTGGTGATACATTTGACATTTATTCTCAGTTATTTTGAAACATACATCATTATTGACTATAGTCACCCTGCTGTGCAATAGATATCAAAACTTATTCCTCCTGTCTAACTGAAACATTGTATCCTTTGACCCTCAACTGCCCATTCTCTCTGTCCCCCTTCCTCAGCCTCTGGTAATCATCACTCTATCATCTACTTCTATGAATTTAACTATTTTTAGATTCCACACATGAGTGAGATCATGCAGTATTTATCTTTCTAGACACCTAGGTTGATTCTATAACTTGGTTATTATGAATAATGCTGAAATGAACATGAAAGTGCAGATATCCTTTTGACATATTGATTCCAATTCCTTTGAATACATTCTCAGAAGTGGAATTACTGGATCATATGGTAGTTATATTTTAAGTTTTTTGAGGAACCTCCACGTCATTTTCTATAATGGCTGTATTAATCTACATTCCGAAGAGTGTGTTAAGGTTCCCTTAACTCCACATTGTTGCCAACACTTGTCTTTCATCTTTTTGATAAAAGCCATTATAAAAGGTGTGAGGTGACATCTTGTTGTGGTATTAATTTGAAAATGATTAGTGACATAGCCATGAATGATAGACTGGATTAAGAAAATGTGGCGGGGGCGGAGCAAGATGGCCGAATAGGAACAGCTCCAGTCTCCAACTCCCAGCGCGAGCGACACAGAAGACCGGTGATTTCTGCATTTTCAACTGAGGTACTGGGTTCATCTCACTGGGGAGTGCCGGACGATCGGAGCTGGTCAGCTGCTGCAGCCCGACCAGCGAGAGCTGAAGCAGGGCAAGACATTGCCTCACCTGGGAAGCGCAAGGGGGAAGGGAATCCCTTTTCCTAGCCAGGGGAACTGAGACACACAACACCTGGAAAATCGGGTAACTCCCACCCCAATACTGCGCTTTAAGCAAACGGGCACACCAGGAGATCATATCCCACACCTGGCCGTGAGGGTCCCACGCCCACGGAGCCTCCCTCATTGCTAGCACAGCAGTCTGTGATCTACCAGCAAGGCAGCAGCGAGGCTGGGGGAGGGGCGCCCGCCATTGCTGAGGCTTAAGTAGGTAAACAAAGCTGCTGGGAAGCTCGAACTGGGTGGAGCTCACAGCAGCTCAAGGAAACCTGCCTGTCTCTGTAGACTCCACCTCTGGGACAGGGCACAGTAAACAATAACAAACACAGCAGAGGCCTCTGCAGACGCAAACGACTCTGTCTGACAGCTTTGAAGAGAGCAGTGGATCTCCCAACACGGAGGTTGAGATCTGAGAAGGGACAGACTCCCTGCTCAAGTGGGTCCCTGACCCCTGAGTAGCCTAACTGGGAGACATCCCCCACTAGGGGCAGTCTGACACCCCACACCTCACAGGGTGGAGTACACCCCTGAGAGGAAGCTTCCAAAGCAAGAATCAGACAGGTACACTCGCTGTTCAGAAATATTCTATCTTCTGCAGCCTCTGCTGCTGACACCCAGGCAAACAGGGTCTGGAGTGGACCTCAAGCAATCTCCAACAGACCTACAGCTGAGGGTCCTGACTGTTAGAAGGAAAACTATCAAACAGGAAGGACACCTACACCAAAACCCCATCAGTACATCACCATCATCAAAGACCAGAGGCAGATAAAACCACAAAGATGGGGAAAAAGCAGGGCAGAAAAGCTGGAAATTCAAAAAATAAGAGCGCATCTCCCCCGGCAAAGGAGCGCAGCTCATCGCCAGCAACAGATCAAAGCTGGACGGAGAATGACTTTGACGAGATGAGAGAAGAAGGCTTCAGTCCATCAAATTTCTCAGAGCTAAAGGAGGAATTACGTACCCAGTGCAAAGAAACTAAAAATCTTGAAAAAAAAGTGGAAGAATTGATGGCTAGAGTAATTAATGCAGAGAAGGTCATAAACGAAATGAAAGAGATGAAAACCATGACACGAGAAATACGTGACAAATGCACAAGCTTCAGTAACCGACTTGATCAACTGGAAGAAAGAGTGTCAGCGATTGAGGATCAAATGAATGAAATGAAGCGAGAAGAGAAACCAAAAGAAAAAAGAAGAAAAGGAAATGAACAAAGCCTGCAAGAAGTATGGGATTACGTAAAAAGACCAAATCTACGTCTGATTGGGGTGCCTGAAAGTGAGGGGGAAAATGGAACCAAGTTGGAAAACACTCTTCAGGATATCATCCAGGAGAACTTCCCCAACCTAGTAGGGCAGGCCAACATTCAAATCCAGGAAATACAGAGAACGCCACAAAGATACTCCTCGAGAAGAGCAACTCCAAGACACATAATTGCCAGATTCACCAAAGTTGAAATGAAGGAAAAAATCTTAAGGGCAGCCAGAGAGAAAGGTCAGGTTACCCACAAAGGGAAGCCCATCAGACTAACAGCAGATCTCTCGGCAGAAACTCTCCAAGCCAGAAGAGAGTGGGGGCCAATATTCAACATTCTTAAAGAAAAGAATTTTAAACCCAGAATTTCATATCCAGCCAAACTAAGTTTCATAAGTGAAGGAGAAATAAAATCCTTTACAGATAAGCAAATGCTTAGAGATTTTGTCACCACTAGGCCTGCCTTACAAGAGACCCTGAAGGAAGCACTAAACATGGAAAGGAACAACCGGTACCAGCCATTGCAAAAACATGCCAAAATGTAAAGACCATCGAGGCTAGGAAGAAACTGCATCAACTAACGAGCAAAATAACCAGTTAATATCATAATGGCAGGATCAAGTTCACACATAACAATATTAACCTTAAATGTAAATGGACTAAATGCTCCAATTAAAAGACACAGACTGGCAAACTGGATAAAGAGTCAAGACCCATCAGTCTGCTGTATTCAGGAGACCCATCTCACACACAGAGACATACATAGGCTCAAAATAAAGGGATGGAGGAAGATTTACCAAGCAAATGGAGAACAAAAAAAAGCGGGGGTTGCAATCCTAGTCTCTGATAAAACAGACTTTAAACCATCAAAGATCAAAAGAGACAGAGAAGGCCATTACATAATGGTAAAGGGATCAATTCAACAGGAAGAGCTAACTATCCTAAATATATATGTACCCAATACAGGAGCACCCAGATTCATCAAGCAAGTCCTTAGAGACTTACAAAGAGACTTAGACTCCCATACAATAATAATGGGAGACTTCAACACTCCACTGTCAACATTAGACAGATCAACGAGACAGAAAGTTAACAAGGATATCCAGGAATTGAACTCATCTCTGCAGCAAGCAGACCTAATAGACATCTATAGAACTCTCCCCCCCAAATCAACAGAATATACATTCTTCTCACCACCACATCGTACTTACTCCAAAATTGACCACGTAATTGGAAGTAAAGCACTCCTCAGCAAATGTACAAGAACAGAAATTATAACAAACTGTCTCTCAGACCACAGTGCAATCAAACTAGAACTCAGGACTAAGAAACTCAATCAAAACCGCTCAACTACATGGAAACTGAACAACCTGCTCCTGAATGACTACTGGGTACATAACGAAATGAAGGCAGAAATAAAGATGTTCTTTGAAACCAATGAGAACAAACATACAACACACCAGAATCTCTGGGACACATTTAAAGCAGTGTGTAGAGGGAAATTTATAGCACTAAATGCCCACAAGAGAAAGCAGGAAAGATCTAAAATTGACACTCTAACATCGCAATTAAAAGAACTAGAGAAGCAAGAGCAAACACATTCGAAAGCTAGCAGAAGGCAAGAAATAACTAAGATCAGAGCAGAACTGAAGGAGATAGAGACACAAAAAACCCTCCAAAAAATCAATGAATCCAGGAGTTGGGTTTTTGAAAAGATCAACAAAATTGACAGACCACTAGCAAGACTAATAAAGAAGAAAAGAGAGAAGAATCAAATCGACGCAATTAAAAATGATAAAGGGGATATCACCACCGACCCCACAGAAATACAAACTACCATCAGAGAATACTATAAACACCTCTACGCAAATAAACTGGAAAATCTAGAAGAAATGGATAATTTCCTGGACACTTACACTCTTCCAAGACTAAACCAGGAAGAAGTTGAATCCTTGAATAGACCAATAGCAGGCTCTGAAATTGAGGCAATAATTAATAGCCTACCAACCAAAAAAAGTCCAGGACCAGATGGATTCACAGCTGAATTCTACCAGAGGTACAAGGAGGAGCTGGTACCATTCCTTCTGAAACTATTCCAATCAATAGAAAAAGAGGGAATCCTCCCTAACTCATTTTATGAGGCCAACATCATCCTGATACCAAAGCCTGGCAGAGACACAACAAAAAAAGAGAATTTTAGACCAATATCCCTGATGAACATCGATGCAAAAATCCTCAATAAAATACTGGCAAACCGGATTCAGCAACACATCAAAAAGCTTATCCACCATGATCAAGTGGGCTTCATCCCTGGGATTCAAGGCTGGTTCAACATTCGCAAATCAATAAACATAAACCAGCATATAAACAGAACCAAAGACAAGAACCACATGATTATCTCAATAGATGCAGAAAAGGCTTTTGACAAAATTCAACAGCCCTTCATGCTAAAAACGCTCAATAAATTCGGTATTGATGGAACGTACCTCAAAATAATAAGAGCTATTTATGACAAACCCACAGCCAATATCATACTGAACGGGCAAAAACTGGAAAAATTCCCTTTGAAAACTGGCACAAGACAGGGATGCCCTCTCTCACCACTCCTATTCAACATAGTGTTGGAAGTTCTGGCTAGGGCAATTAGGCAAGAGAAAGAAATCAAGGGTATTCAGTTAGGAAAAGAAGAAGTCAAACTGTCCCTGTTTGCAGATGACATGATTGTATATTTAGAAAACCCCATTGTCTCAGCCCAAAATCTCCTTAAGCTGATAAGCAACTTCAGCAAAGTCTCAGGATACAAAATTAATGTGCAAAAATCACAAGCATTCTTATACACCAGTAACAGACAAACAGAGAGCCAAATCAGGAATGAACTTCCATTCACAATTGCTTCAAAGAGAATAAAATACCTAGGCATCCAACTTACAAGGGATGTAAAGGACCTCTTCAAGGAGAACTACAAACCACTGCTCAGTGAAATAAAAGAGGACACAAACAAATGGAAGAACATACTATGCTCATGGATAGGAAGAATCAATATCATGAAAATGGCCATACTGCCCAAGGTAATTTATAGATTCAATGCCATCCCCATCAAGCTACCAATGACTTTCTTCACAGAATTGGAAAAAACTGCTTTAAAGTTCATATGGAACCAAAAAAAGAGCCCGCATCTCCAAGACAATCCTAAGTCAAAAGAACAAAGCTGGAGGCATCACGCTACCTGACTTCAAACTATACTACAAGGCTACAGTAACCAAAACAGCATGGTACTGGTACCAAAACAGAGATATAGACCAATGGAACAGAACAGAGTCCTCAGAAATAATACCACACATCTACAGCCATCTGATCTTTGACAAACCTGAGAGAAACAAGAAATGGGGAAAGGATTCCCTATTTAATAAATGGTGCTGGGAAAATTGGCTAGCCATAAGTAGAAAGCTGAAACTGGATCCTTTCCTTACTCCTTATATGAAAATTAATTCAAGATGGATTAGAGACTTAAATGTTAGACCTAATACCATAAAAATCCTAGAGGAAAACTTAGGTAGTACCATTCAGGACATAGGCATGGGCAAAGATTTCATGTCTAAAACACCAAAAGCAACGGCAGCAAAAGCCAAAATTGACAAATGGGATCTAATTAAACTAAAGAGCTTCTGCACAGCAAAAGAAACTACCATCAGAGTGAACAGGCAACCCACAGAATGGGAGAAAATTTTTGCAATCCACTCATCTGACAAAGGGCTAATATCCAGAACCTACAAAGAACTCAAACAAATTTACAAGAAAAAAAAAAACAACCCCATCCAAAAGTGGGCAAAGGATATGAACAGACATTTCTCAAAAGAAGACATTCATACAGCCAACAGACACATGAAAAAATGCTCATCATCACTGGCCATCAGAGAAATGCAAATCAAAACCACAATGAGATACCATCTCACACCAGTTAGAATGGCGATCATTAAAAAGTCAGGAAACAACAGGTGCTGGAGAGGATGTGGAGAAATAGGAATGCTTTTACATTGTTGGTGGGATTGTAAACTAGTTCAACCATTATGGAAAACAGTATGGCGATTCCTCAAGGATCTAGAACTAGATGTACCATATGACCCAGCCATCCCATTACTGGGTATATACCCAAAGGATTATAAATTATGCTGCTATAAAGACACATGCACACGTATGTTTATTGCAGCACTATTCACAATAGCAAAGACTTGGAATCAACCCAAATGTCCATCAGTGACAGATTGGATTAAGAAAATGTGGCACGGCCGGGCGCAGTGGCTCAAGCCTGTAATCCCAGCACTTTGGGAGGCCAAGATGGGCGGATCACGAGGTCAGGAGATCGAGACCATCCTGGCTAACAGAATGAAACCCCGTCTCCACTAAAAATACAAAAACATTAGCCGGGCGTGGTGGCGGCGCCTGTAGTCCCAGCTACTCAGGAGGCTGAGGCAGGAGAATGGCGGGAACCCAGGAGGCGGAGCTTGCAGTGAGCCGAGATCGTGCCACTGCACTCCAGCCTGGGCGACAGAGCGAGACTCCGCCTCAAAAAAAAAAAAAAAAAAAAGAAAATGTGGCACATATACACCATGGAATACTATGCAGCCATAAAAAAGGATGAGTTTGCGTCCTTTGTAGGGACATGGATGCAGCTGGAAACCATCATCCTTAGCAAACTATCACAAGAACAGAAAACCAAACACCACATGTTCTCACTCATAGGGGGGAACTGAACAATGAGATCACTTGGACTCAGGAAGGGGAACATCACACACCGGGGCCTATCATGGGGAGGGGGGAGGGGGGAGGGATTGCATTGGGAGTTATACCTGATGTAAATGGTGAGTTGATGGGTGCAGCACACCAACATGGCACAAGTATACATATGTAACAAACCTGCACGTTATGCACATGTACCCTACAACTTAAAGTATAATAATAATAAATAAATTAAAAAAAGAAAGAAAAGAAAACGTGGCACATATACACCATGGAATACTATGCAGCCATAAAAAGGATGAGTTCATGTCCTTTGTAGGGACATGGATGAAGCTGGAAGCCATAATTCTGAGCAAACTATTGCAAGGATAGAAAACCAAACACTGCATGTTCTCACTCATAGGTGAGAATTGAACAATGAGATCACTTGGACACAGGGTGGGGAACATCACACACCGGGGCCTGTTGTGGGTTGGAGGGAGGGTGGAGGGATAGCAATAGGAGATATATCTAATGTAAATGACAAGTTAACGGGTGCAGCACACCAACATGACACATGTATACATATGTAACAAACCTGCACGTTGTGCACATGTATCCTAAAACTTAAAGTATAATAATATTAATAAAAAGAAAGAAAAAGGTTAGTGACATTGAACATTTTTTCATGAACCCATTGGCCACTTATATGTCTTCTTTTGATAAATGTCTATTTAGGTCCATGCCCATTTAAAAAATTGGTTACTTGTTTTCTTGCTGTTGAGTTGTTCCTTGTATATTTTGTTTGTTTTGTTTTTAATTTTAATGTTTAATTTTTGTGGGTACATAGTAGGTGGATATATTTATGGGTTGCATGAGATATTTTGATACAGGCATGCAATGTGTAATAATCACATCCAGGTAAATGGAGTATCCATCACCTCAAGCATTTATCCTTTGTGTTACAAACTATCCAATTACACTCTTTTAGTTATTTTTAAATGTATAATTAAATTATTTTTTATTATAGTCACTTTGTTGAACTAGCAAATACCAGATCTTATTCATTCTTTCTATTTTTTGTACCCATTAACTCTCCCCAATCCCTGTCCTTCAAACCCACAACCCTTGCTAATATCTGGTAACCATGTTTCTACTCTGTATCTCCATGAATTCAACTGTTTTAGTTTTTAGCTAGCAAAAATAAGTAAGAACAGGTGAAGTTTGTCTTTCTGTGCCTGGCTTATTTTCACTTTACATAATGACCACCAGTTTCGTCCACGTTGTTGCAAATGACAGGATCTCATTCTTTTTATGGATGAGTAGTATTCTGTTGTGTATGTGTACCAAATTTTCTGTACCCGCTCATCTATCGATGGATGCTAAGATTGCTTCCAACTGTTGGTCATTGTGAAAAGTGCTGCAATAAACATGGGAGTGTGGCTATCTCTTCAGTATACTGATTTCCTTTCTTTTGGGTATATACCTAGGAGTGGGATTGTATGCTATCTCTATTTTTAGATTTTTGAGGAACTTCCAAACAGGTTTCCATGCTAGTTATACTAATTAACATTGCCTCTAACAATATATGAGGGTTCCCTTTTCTTCACATCCTCGCCAGCATTCGTTATTGCCTGACTTTTGGATTAAGGCCATTTTAACTGCGGTGAGACGATACCTCATAGTAGTTTTTGATATACAATTCTCTGATGCTCCGTGATGTCAAGCACCTTTTCATATACCTGTTTGTCATTGCTGTGTCTTCTTTTGAAAAACATCTATTCAGATCTGTTCCCCATTGTTAAATTGTATTATTAGCTTTTTCCTGTAAATTTGTTTGAGCTCCTTAGGTATTCTGGTTATTTAATCTGTTCTCAGATGGGTAGTTTGAAAGTATTTTATCTCATTCTGTGGATTGTCTCTTAACTTTGTTGATTGTGTCCTTTTCTTTTGCCATGCAGAAGCTTTTAAATTTAATGTGATCTCATTTGTCCATTTTTACTTTGGCTGCCTGTGCTTGTGGTGTATTACTGAAGAAATTTTCACACAGACCAATGTCCTGCAGATTTTCCTCAATGTTTTTTTGCAAGAGTTTCACAGTTTGAGATCTTAGATTTAAGTCTTTAATCTATTTTGATTTGATTTTTGTATATGGAGAGAGTTAGAAGTCTAGTTTCATTCTTTTCCATATGGATATCCAGTTTTCTCAGCATCATTTATTGAAAAGACTGTCCTTTCCCCAGTGTATGTTCTTCACACTTTTGTCAAAAATGAGTTCACTGTAGATTAATGGATTTCTCTCTGGGTTCTCTACTCTGTCCCACAGATTTATGTGTCCGTTTTTATGCCCGCATCATGATATTTTAGTTCCTATAGTTCTGTAGTATAAAGTCAGATACTGTGGTTTCTCCAATTTTTTTCTTTGTGTTTAGGATAGTCTTTATTATTCTGCATCTTTTGTGGTTCCATATAAATTTTAGGACTACTCTTTATATTTCTGGGAAGAATGTCATGGGCATTTTGACAGGTATTGCATTAAATCTGTAGATTGCCTTGGATAGTATAGACATTTTTACAGTACTGATTTTTCCAATCCATGAAAATAGAATATCTTTCCATTTTATTGTGTCCTCTTCAATTTCTTGCATTAATGTTTTATAGTTTTTATTATAGAGATCTTTCACTTCTTTAGTTAATTATTAGGTATTTTATTTGTAGATACTAAAAATGGAATTACTTTTTTAATTACTATTTCAGATTGTTTAGTGTTGGCATATATGTATGCTGCTGATTTTTGTATGTTGATTTTGAACCCTGCAACTGTCCTTATTTGCTTTTCAGTTCCAATAGGTTTTTTTTTTTGGTAGACTCTTTAGTTTTTCTCCACTTCTAAGATTATACTGTCTGCAAACAAGGATAATTTGACCTCTTCCTTTCCAATTTGGATGCCCTTTCTTTCTTTCTCTTGTCTGCTCTAACTAGGACTTCCAGTACTGTGTTGAATAACAGTGGTGACAGTGGGGATCCTTGTCATGTTCCAAATTTCAGAGGAAAGGTTTTCAGTTTCTTTCCCATTCAGTATGATACTGGCTGTTGGTCTGTCATATTTGGCTTTTATTATGTTGACATATGTTCCTTCTATCCTCAGGATTTTTTAACTTTTTTATCATAAAGGGATGTTTAATTTTATCAAATACTTTTTTCAGCATCAACTGAAATGATCATTTGACTTTGATCCTTCATTCCATTCATAGGAGGTACCACATTCATGGATTTGTATATTTTGAACCATCCTTGCATTGGTGGGATAAGTCTCACTTGGTCATGATGAGTGATCTTTTTAATGTGCTGTTGAACTCCATTTGCTAGTACTTTGCTAAGGATTCTCGCATCCATATTTATACATGATATTGGCCTGTAGTTTTCTCTCTCTCTCTCTTTTTTTTTTTTTTTTTTTTTGATGTGTCTTTGTCTGGTTTTGATATCAGGCTAACAATGATCTCATAGAATCAGTTTGGAAGTATTCCCTCCTCTTTTATTTTTTTGGTTAGTCAGAATATGATTGCTTTTTATTCTTCTTTAAATGTTTGGCAGAATTTAGCACTGAAGCCATTGGGTCCCAGACATTTCTTTGCTGGGAGATTTTTTATTACAGCTTTGATCTTGTTACTTGTTATTGGTTTGTTTGGGTTTTGGATTTCTTCATGGTTCAGTCTTGGTAGGTTGCATGTGTCCAGGAGTTTATCCATTTTTTCTAGATTTTCCAACTTATTGGCCTATAGTTGCTCATAGTATCCACTAGTGATCCTTTCCATTTCTGTGTTATCAGTTGTAATATCTCCTTTTTCACCTCTGATTTTATTTATTCGGATTTTTTTCTCTTTTTTTCTTATTTGGTCTCATGAAGGGTATGTCAATTTTGTTAATCTTTTCAAAAAAAAACCCAACTTTTTGTTTCCTTGACCTTTCATATTATTTTCTTCGTTTCAAATTCATTTATTTCTGCCCTGGTCTTTATTATTTCTTTTCCTCTACTAATTTGGGGTTTCGTTTACTCTCCTTTCCTAGTTTGTTATGATAGATTGTTACATTATTTGAATTCTTCTTCTTTTTTAGATGTAGGTGCTTATAGCTATTAACTTCTCAGTTAGTACTATTTTTGCTATATCCCATAGATTTTGGTATGTTGTGTTTTCATAATCATTTGTTTCAAGAAATTTTTTTACTTTTTTCTTAACTTTTTATTGACCCACTGGTCTCTCAGCAGCAGAAGAAACTTTTTTAGTTTTTTCTTAACTTTTTATTGACCCACTGGTCATTCAGCAGCATATTGGTCGATTTCCATGTATTTGTATAGTTTCCAAAATTCCTCTTGTTATTGATTTCTAGTTTTATTCCATTGTAGTCAGAGAAGATGCTTGATACTATTTCAATTTTTTGTAATGTTTTAATACTTGTTTTGTGAGCTAACATATGGTGTCTCCATGAGAATGTTCCATGTGCTCAGGAAAAGAATGTGTATTCTGCAGCTCTTGGATGAAATGTTCTGTAAATATAATTAGATTAATTTGGTCTATAGTGCAGATTAAGCCCGTTCTTTCTTGGTTAATTTTGTGTCTGGAAGATATGTCCAATGCTGAAAGTGGGGTGTTGAAGTCTCCAGCTCTTATTGTATGGAGGCCTCTCTCTCTCTTTAGCACTGATAATATTTTCTTTGTATATCTGGGTGCTCCAGTAGTGAGTGCATATATATTCACAATGTTATATCTCTTGCTGAATTTACCCCTTTATCGTTAGTGACCTCCTCTGTCTCTTGTTAGTTTTTCTCTTGAAATCTCTTTTGTCTGATATAAGTATAGGTACATGTGCTCTGTTTTTGTTACCATTGGCATGAAATATCTTTTGAATCCCTTTATTTTCAGTCTATGTGTGTCTTCAGAGTTGAAGTGTGTTTTTTGTAGGCAATAGATCATTGGGTTCCCTTTTTTTTTTTTATCACCCATTCAGCCACGGTATGTCTTTTGATTAGAAATTTTAGTCCATTTACATTTAATGCTGTTATTGATAAGTAAGGACTTACTTCTGCCATTTTGTTATTTGTTTTCTGGTTTCTTTGTGATCTTCTTCTCCTTTTTTCATTCTTTCCTGCCTTCCCTTTGGTGAAGGTGATTTCATCTGGTGGTATAACATAATTTCTTGATTTCTTTGGTTCCTGTATCTGTCATACATATTTTTTTCATTTAAGGTTACCGTGAGGCTTGCAGATACTATCTTATAACTCATTATTTTAAGCTGATAACAACTTAACACTGCTTACATAAACAAGCAAAAAGAAAACAAATAAAGACTCTATGCCTTAACTTCATCCCCCTACTTTTTAACTTATGTTGTGACTATTTACATCTTATTGTTCTATTTATGTCTTGAAAAGTTGTTGTGGTTATTATTTTTGATTGGTTCATCATTTAGTCTTTCTTCTTAAGAGTACACAGCACAGTTACAGGGTTATAATACTCTGTGTTTTTCTGTGTACTTAATATTAGCAGAGTGTTTTCTACCTTCATATGATTTCTTATGCCCATTAATGTGTTTTTCTTTCTGACTAAAGTATTCCCTTTAGCATTTCTTGTAGGACAAGTCTGCTGTTGATGATGCCCCTCAGCTTTTGGCTCTCTGGGAAAGACTATTTCTCCTTCATGTTTGAAGGATATTTTCACTGGATATACTATTCTAGGGTAAAAGTTTTTTTTTTTCCTTCAGCACTTTAAATATGTCATGTCATCCTCTCTTGGCCTGTAAGGTTTCCACTGAACAGGCTGCTGCCAGATATGTTGGAGCTCCATTGTATGTGATTTGTTTCTTTTGTCTTGCTGCTTTTAATATCCTTTCTTTATCCTTGACCTTTAGCAGCTTAATAATTAAATGCCTTGAGGTAGTCTTCTTTGGGTTAATATGCTTAGTGTTCTATAACCTCCTTGTACACAGATATTGATATATTTCTCTAGGTTTGTGAAATTATCTGTTATCATCCCTTTGAATAAACATTCTACCCCTATCTCTTTCTCTACCTCCTCTTTAAGGTCAATGACTCTTAGATTTGCCCTTTTGAGGCTATTTTCTAGATCCTGTAGGAATGCTTCATTATTTTTATTCTTTTTTCTTTTATCATCTCTGATTGATTATTTTCAAATAGGCTATCTTTAAGCACATTATTTTTTTCCTCTGCTTGATCTGTTCTGCTATTAAAAGAGTCTAATGCATTCTTCAGTGTGTCATTTGCATTTTACAGCCACAGAATTGCTGCTTGATTCATTTTAATTATTTCCATCTCTTTGTTAAAGTTATCTCATGGAATTCTGAATTCTTTCTCTGTGTTGTCTTGAATATCTTTGAGTTTCCTTAAAACAGCCACCTTGAATTCTCTGTCTGAAAGGTCACATATCTGTTTCTTCACAACTGGTCCCTTGTACCTTGTTTAGTTGATTTAGTGATGTCATGTTTTCATAGATGGTCTTGGTACTGAGAGATATTTGTCTGTGTAAAGGCATTGAAGAGTTAGGTGTTTATTGTAGTCTTTGCAGGCTAAGCTTGTTTTACCTGCCCTTCCGAGGAAGACTTTCAAGGTCTTCAAAAGGACTTTAGTATTATGTTCTAAGCCATATCTGCATTAGGGGACACCCCAAGCCCAGTAACACTGTGGTTCTTGCAGACTTATAGAGGTACTATCTTGGTGGTCTTGAATAAGATCCAGAGGCATTCTCTGGATTACTAGGCAGGCACTTGTTCTCTGACCTTACTTCCTCCCAAACAAAGTCTCTGTTTCTGTTCTCAGCCATCTAGAGCTGGTAATGTGGTTATACAAGCATCCCTGTGGCCACCATCACTGGGACTGTGCTGCGTGAGAACTAAGGCCAGCACAGCACTGGGTCTCACCCAAGGTCCACTGTAATCACTACCTGGCTACCACCTATGTTCGTTCAAGGCACTGAGACTCTATAATCAGAAGGTGTTGAAGCTTATCAGGCTTGTGTCCTTCCACTCAGGAAGGCAAGTTCCCTCAGGCCCCAGGGAGGTCCAGAGATGCCATCCAGGAGCCAGGAACTGGAGTCAATACCTCAGAAGTCTACTTGGTGTTCTATTGCACTACAACTAAGCTGGCATTCATATCATGTGATGCAATTCTTCCCAATCTTTTCTTCACTTTTCATAGGCAGAGGAGCCTCATCCCATGGCTAGTACCACCACAAGCCCTCAGAGAGTACTGTCACGCTACTGCCAATGTTCCCTTTAGACCCAAAGGCTCTTCAGTCAGCTTGTGGTATATGTTGCCTGGCCGGGAACTCACCCTTCATGACAATGGGCTCCCCTCTGGCCCAGGGCAGGTCCAGAAATACTGTCCAAGAGCCAAGTCCTGGAATTGGGGTTCCCAAGAGCCTACTTTGTGCTCTCAACCCCTGAGGTTGAGCTGGCATGTAAAGTGCAAGACAAAGTCTCCCTTACTTTTTCCTCCCCTATTCTCAAGCAGAAGGAGTCTTGCCCCATAGACACCACAGCTGGGAATATGCTAAGTCTCACTTGAATCCAGGAAGTCTCAGAGTCTCACCCATGGCACATGACATACTATCTGGGTATTACTCCTCATTATTCAGGGCCCAAGGGCTCTTTAGTCAGCAGGTGATGGGTCCTGCCAGGACTGGGTCTCTTCCTTCAAGGTAGTGGATTCCTTTTTGGCCCAGTGTGTGTCTACAGACATTGTCTGGGAGTTAGGTCCTGGAAAGGAGGCCTTACATCTTTGACTGACTCTCTATCCTACTGTGGCTGAGCTGGTATCCAAGATGCAAGACAAAGTCTTCTTTACTTTTCCCTCGCCTCTCCTCAAACAGAAGGAAGGGGTCCCTTTTGAATCCATAAGTTGTGTAGCCTGTGGCTGGGGGGGGGGGTTGTCACAAGCACTCCCTTAGCCGTCCCACCTGGTGTCTCAGTAGGTCATGTGCCCCACCAGTTCACTGGCGCTGAGTTGAGTTCAGCACCAGGACTTGCCTACAAATTTCAACCCTTGTGGCCTAGACTGCTGTTCAAATTTATTTAGGGACCCAGAGAACTTTAGCCTAGTGTGGCAAGGCTTGCCAGAACTCAAGTTCCAACTGCTGAGTTGAGTAATTTCCCTCTGGCTAGGGCTGGTCTAAATGCTCCCTCTGTGGGCAGCCATTAGCTGAGTTAAGCCCAGTTTGCTTTCTGCTATGACAGGGCAATACTGAGTTCAATGCAATGTCTTACAATTGCTGTGCTCTCCCTCTCCCACCTTCACAGATTCTCTCTCTGTGCCACATGGCTACTGCCAAGGGATGGAGGATGGGTAGTGTCTGTGATTCAAGACTTTTTTTCTCTTCTTCAGTGCCTCTTTCAGCGATATGAAGTTAAAGCCAGGTACTGTGAGTGCTCACCTAATTTATGATTCTTATGAAGGTGCTTTTTTGTGTAGATAGCTGTTAAATTGGTGTCCTTCTTGGGGAGACAATTGGTGGAGCCTTCTATCCAGACATCTTGCTCCCTTTACATATTTTGGATATTAACCACTTATCAGATGTACAGTTTGCAAATAACTTTTATCCACTTTGTGGGTTGTCTCTTTACTTTGTTAATTGGAGTTTCTGTTGTTGTTCTTTTTTTTTTTTTTTCCTTTCTTTCTGTGCAGACACTATTTAGTTTGATGCTATCCCCATTTGTCTATTTTGGCTTTTGTTGCCTGAGCTTTTGGGGTCATATTCAAAAAGTCCTTGCCCTGACCTATGTCATGAAGCTCTCACTTTCTGTTTTCTTCTAGTTCTTTTACAGTTTTAGGTCTTATGTTTAAGTCTTTAATCTTTTTTGAGTTGATTTCATTATGTGATGCAAGGTTAGGGTCCAATTTCATTCTTCTGTATGTGGATAACCAGTTTTCCCCACACTATTTATTAATTAGACTGTCCTCCCCACATTGTATGCCTTTGGCATCTTTGTCAAAAGGCAATTTATCATAAATGCATGGTGTATTATTTTGTTCTCACACTGCTATAAACAATAACATAAGACTGGGTAATTTATGAAGAAAAGAGGTTTAATTTAATTTACTCACAGTTCTACAGGTTTAGCAGGAAGCATGACTGGGAGGGCTCAGAAAACTTAAAATCATGGCAGAAGGTGAAGGGGAAGCAGGCACATATTATCATGGCAAAGCAGGAGAGAGAGAGTAAGTAGGGAAGTGCCACACACTTTTAAAGAATCATATCTCATGAGAACTCACTCACTATCATGAGGAAAGCATGGAGGAAATCTGCCCCATGATCCAGTGACCTCCCACTAGGTACCTCCCCCAACACTGGAAATTACAATTTAACATGAGATTTGGGTGGGGACACAGAGCTAAACCATATAATTCTGCCCCGGCCCCTCCCAAATCTCATGTCCTTCCCATATTCAAAACATAATTATGCCTTCCCAACAGTCCCCCAAAGTCTTAACTCATTCCAGCATTAGCCCAATAATCCAAGTCTAAAGTCTCATCTAAGACTAGGCAAGTACCTTTCACCTAAGAGCCTGCAAAATCAAAAACAAGTAGTTACTTCCAAGATACGATGGGGGTACAGACTTTGGGTGAGTGCTCCCATCCCAAATGGGAGAAATCAGCCAAAACAAAGGGGCAACAGGTCCCATGCAAGTCCCAAACCCAGCAGGGCAGTCATTAAATCTTAAAGTTCCAGAATAATATTCTTTGACTCTATTTCTCACATCCAGGCCACACTAATGTAAGGAGTGGGCTCCCAAGGCCTTGGGCAGCTCTGTCTCTGTGGATTTGCAGGGTACAGCCCCAACAGCTGGTTTCATGGGCTGGCGTTGAGTACCTGCAGCTTTTCCAAGTGCACTATGCAAGATGTCTGCAAGAATCTACCATTCTGGGGTCTGGAGGACGTTGGCCCTCTTCTCACAGCTCCACTAGGCAGTGCCTCAGTGGGGACTCTGTATGGGGGCTCCAAAGCCATATTCCCCTCCACACTGCTCTAGTAGAAATTCTCCATGAGGGTTCTGCCCTTGCAGCAAACTTATGCCTGGACATCTAGGCATTTCCATACATCCTCTGAAAACTAGGCAGAAGTTCCTCAACTTCAAGTCTTGTCTTTTGTGCACCCACAGGCCCAAAACCACATGTAAGCCACCAAGGCTTGAGGCTTGCACCCTCTAAAGCCAAAACCCAAGCTGTACCTGGGCCCCTTTTAGTCATAGCTGGAGCTGGAGCAGCTGGTATGCAGGGCACCATCTCCTGAGGCTGCACAGAGTAGTGGGCCATGGGTATGGCCCATGAAACCATTTTTTCCTCCTAGGCCTCTGGGCCTGTGATGGGAGGGGCTGATGTGCAGATCTCTGAAATGCCCTGAAAACATTTTCCCCATTGTCTTGGCTATTAACATTCAACTCCTCTTTACTTATGCAAATTTTTGCAGCAGGCTTGAATTTCTCCCCGAAAATGGGCTTTCTTTTCTACTACATGGTCAGGCTACAAATTTTCCAGACTTAAATACTCTGATTCCCTTTCAAATATAAGTTCCAATTTCAGATCATCTCTTTGTGAATGCATACGATCATATGCTTTTAGAAACAGCCAGTTCACATCTTGAATGCTTTGCTGCTTAGAAATTTCTTCTGCCAGATACCCTAAATTATCTCTCTCAAGTTCAAATTTCCACAGATCTCTAGAGCAGGGGAAAAATGCTGCCAGTCTCTTTGTTAAAGCATAGCAAGAATGATCTTTACTTTAGTTCCCAATAAGTTCCTCATCTCCTTCTGAGACCACCTCAGCCTAGACTTCATTGTCCATATCACTATCAGCATTTTGGTCAAAACCATTCAAGTCTCTAGGAAGTTCCAGACTTTCCCACATCTTTCTCTCTTCTTCTGAGCCCTCCAAACTGTTCCAACCTCTGCCTGTTACCCAGTTCCAAAGTCACTTCCACATTTTCAGGTATCTTTATAGCAATGCTCCACTCCCAGTACCAATTTTCTGTATTAGTCCATTCTCACACTGCTATAAAGAACTACCTGAGACTAGTTAATTTATGAAGAAAAGAGGTTTAATTGACTCACAAATCCACAGGCTTAACAGGAGGCATGACTGGGAGGTCTCAGAAAACTTACAATCATAGTGGAAGGTGAAGGGGAAGCAGGTACGTCTTACAATGGCAGAGCAAGAGAGAGAGAGAGAGAGAGGGAGAGCAAGTATTGAAGTGCCACACGCATTTAAATCATCAGATCTTGTGGGAACTCACACACTATCATGAGAACAGCATGGGGGAAATCTGTCCCCATGATCCAATGACTTCCCACCAGGTACCTTCCCTAAAATTGGAAATTACAATTCAACATGAGATTTGGCTGGGGAAACAGAGCCAGATTACATCACATGGCTTTACTTCCAGGCTTTCTATCCTATTTCATTGGTTGATGAGTCTCTTTTTATGCCAGTTCCATGTTGTTTTTATTACAATCTTTATATCTTGGAGTTGGGTAGGGTGATATCTCCAGTTTGTTCTCTTATCTTGAGATTATTTTGGCTATTTGGGGTATTTTGTTGTTCCATTGGAATTTAATGATTATTTTTATCTATTACCATGAAAAATGACATTGTAATTTTGATAGGGATTCCTTTGAATCTGTAACTCTTTTAATTCAGTCGTTGAAGTGTCACAGCCCCTCTGTTTACAATCCGTCAGCAGGAACTAGTCACATGGTCCTGTCAGGTAAAAGGCGACTGGGAAATGTAGTCTAGCCATGTGCCTGGGAAGAGGATATGGGTTTGGTGAGAATCTAGCCAGTCTGTCAGAAGTACCATAGAATCTCTTCAGGGGGTGTATTAGTTTTCTAAAGCTTCTGTAACTGCAACTGGTTGGTGATATGGTTTGGATCTCTGTCCCACCCAAACTTCATGTTGAAATGTAATCCACCATGCTGGAAGTAGGAGACACTGGTGGGAGGTTATTTGATCATAGGGACAGTTTCTCATGGTTTAACAACACCCCCCCTTGATGTTGCTGTCATTATAGTGAGTTCTTGTGAGATCTGATTGTTTAAAAGTGTGTGGCACATACCGCATCTCTCCCACTCTCTCTCTTTCTCCTGCTCTGGTCATGTAAAGTGTTGGCTCTCCCTTTGCCTTCCACCATGATTGTAAGTTCCATGAGGCCTCCCCAGAAGAAGATGCCACTATGCTTCCTGTACAGCCTGTACAGGAATTTATAACCTCTTTTGGTTATAAATTACCCAGTTTCAGGTATTTCTTTACAGCAGTATGACAATGAACTAATATAGTTGTTTTACAACGGTAATTAATTTTCAAAGTTTTGGAGGGCAAAATTCTGAAATCAAGGTGTTGCCAGGGCTATGCTTTCTATGAAGTCTCTAGAGCAGAAGAATCCTTCCTTGTCTCTTTCAGCTTTTGGTGGTTGCTAGCAGCAATTCTTGTCATTTTTTGACTTATAGCTACATCACTCCCATTTCTGCCTTCATCTTCACATGGCCATCTTCCTTCTATGTATATTTTGTGCCTTCAAATCTTCCTCACCTTATAAGGGCACCAGTAATTGGATTTAGGGTCCATTCTAATCCAGTATAATTTTATCTTAACAGGATCACATCTGTAAAGTCTACTTCCAAATAATGTCACATTCACAGGTACAAGGGATTAGAACTTCAACATATATTTTGGGGAGACACAATTCAACCCACTATAAGGAGAATATTGGTTTCCTATTACACAATACCTGTGGATCAGGAGTGCAGGCACAAGTTAACTGGTCTTCTGTTCAGGCACTCCCAGGCTGAAATGAAGGTATCTGCCAGTACTACGGTTCTCATGTGAATCTCAAGCCCCTCTTCCAAGCTCACATAATTTTATTCTTTTAGGTTATAGAACTGAAGTCCCTGGTTTTTGCTGTTTGCTGATCAAGGGTCAGCAGCATCTTCAAAGTCAGCAGGAGCATATCTCTCTGATGCTTTGTCTTCTTTTAAAGGCTCACCTGATTAAGTCAGGCCCACTCAGGATAATCTCTGTTTTGATTAGCTCGAAGTCAACAAATGAGTAATATAATCACAGGAGTAATATCTCATCATAATACCAGGTTCTAAACACACTGAAGAGGAAGGGATTATACAAAACTGTGGGTCACCGTGGGTCATTTTAGAATTCTGCCTACCACAGGGGATATATTTATTATAAACCCAAGTAGATTTAGAATTAAAATCATAAATCTGTAAAAGAATCCATTTTGTGGCTGGGAAAAGTGGCTCATGCCTGTAATCCTAACAATTTGGGAGGCCGAGGTGTGTGGATCACTTGAGGTCAGGAGTTCGAGACCAGCCTGGCCAACATGGTAAAACCCTGTCTCTACTAAAAATACAAAACTTAGCCAGGCGTGGTGGCACATACCTGTAATCCCAGCTACTCTGGAGGTTGAGGCAGGAGAATCGCTTGAACCCAGGAGGCGGAGGTTGCAGTGAGCTGAGATCGTGCCATTGCACTCCAGCCTGGGCAAAAGGAGAGAAACTCCGTCTCAAAAAAAAAAAGAAGAAGAATCCATTTTGTGTTTTGATATATTTGCGTTAAGGAATCTTTGCATAATTTGGTATTTATGTATTTACAATGTTTCAGAACATTTGTCTAATTAAACAAAGTAGTCAGCCTTATGACAGCATCTAAAATTATAATTGTACAATGAGTTCAGGCAGGTTCACTATGTTGAAATCATTCTAGTGTCTTCAAGTTTATGAGAGCTTAAGGCTGAGCCCTTTTCACAGTTACTATTATAGAATCCCATGTCTGAACTCTTCATACAGGTTGATCTTTTCTGAGTTCAAGGGGTACCATTTTTTATTTCTTTCATCTGCTTGCAGTAATCTGTAATCCTCACTGATGTTCAAGCTAACTTCCTCAGTCTTGATTAGATTCTGAATTTTTTAAGCTGTCTTTATCCTAATGTCTGGTATATATTTCCTGGTCCTATAAGATAAATGAGTCACTATAGAGGTAATTTAATAAGACTATAACAAAAAGCCAAGCTGTATAACTGTAAAGTATTTTATTCTATCTTTCCCTGACCAACCCCACAAAGTTCCAACAAACACTTAAAGATGCCAAATGTATTAGTGTGTTTTCACACTGTGATAAAGAACTACCTAAGACTGGGTAATTTATAAAGAAAAAAAAAGTTTTAATTGACTCACAATTTTGCATAGCTGAGGAGGCCTCAGGAAACTTACAATCACAGCAGAAGGTGAAGGGGAAGCAAAGCACATCTTACATGTCAGCAGGAGAGAGAGAGAGAATAAAAGGGGAAGTGCCACACACTTCCAAACAACCAGATCTCATGAGAACTCACTCACTATCATGAGAACAGCATGGAAGAAGTCCACCCCCATGAATCAATCACCTCCCACCAGGCCCCTCCCCTGACATATGGTGATTATAATTCAAGAGATGAGATTTGGATGGGGACACAGAGCAAAACCATATCACCAACTATCATATAAAAACAAGTGAAAAATAATTCTATGCTATTGGTAATGAAGTTTAGATTTACAAAAAGTAGAGAGAAGGATCCACCTCCCCCAGACCCATCCAACCATTGAGTGTGGTGACCCAACTTGGCTCATTTCTGTGAGGTCAATCAGTTAGGAGTTTCTTCTTGGCAACAGGACAGACTACAGTGAGGCAAGTGAGGTCCCCAGGGTGCAAAGTGCAAGGCAGCACTCATTCTCAGGCATGTGCTGGAAAAGATGCCTGAACTCCTTCATAGGGTCAGTACCTGAGAATGACACCTCCATATATTTTTCACTCCAGGTACCTTGCTCCTTGCTTACCTAAGCCTATTCTCAGTCCTATTGAGCACCTGAAAATTCTTTTTAGAGTGACTCTGTTTACAAAGACTTTTCAAAAAATCAAGAAAAGGCTACTCCCATCCCTCATCTTTTGGTGAGAGTTCCTGCTGGAGCTGGCTTTTTTTTTTCCAGGTGAGGCCATACCTGGAGGGTTCACCTTTTGACCTGGTAATTGTCCCATCTTTCAGAGCAGCTCCACCTGTACAAACTCTCTCGGAAGTCTCACGTCTCCCATATTGAATCCATTACAAAGTCACTTAAGAATAACCTTTGCAGCATATTTATTTTTTAAGAAATCAGAAAATTCAGATCTGCAAAAAAGAATAACACAACTACCCTTCACATTTTGAAGAATGATTGTTTACCTTTTTTATGGATAGACACACTTTAGTTTTACATTTTTAGCTGCAAATTGTGTGTTATGATTGGCAGATTAAAAAGCTAGAATACCAATCTATTTCAGGAAATGAGGCTCCAGCTTTTGGTTTCACGCAAGAGGTGCTGACTGCCGCTTTTGGGATTCAAACTGCAGCTCAGCTCTGCATCCATTCAACTCTGTGATGTGGGTGCTCAGCTGGCAGGATGATCTGGGACTCATACATAAGGGCGAATATGTAAGACTCCATATGGAAAGAAAAGTCACCAAAACTGCTCCAACTTGAGCTTTCCCTATGTGAAGGTGATGCAATTGTACACAACCTAAAGATTCAAATGTCCCCACACAGCCCAAGACCTGAAAAGATGACCCCTTCAGATTCAAGAAACCTTTCATTGCCCTATTGAGTGGGAGTCTCCATAACTCTGGCATGCCCTTGATTCTGCCTCCATCAAATAGACAGACTTTAGTTTGCTTAAGGAGAAAATGAACACAGAACAGAAATTCCAACCACAGAAATAACAATAGCCAACATTTACTAAGAGCTTACTAGTCTACTAAGTGTTTTTTGTTTATAATTAACATTTCACAAAAACTCAATGAGTAGCTATGATTCTTATCCCTATTTTACAAATGAGAGAACATGTTTAGAAAGGTCTGTGTCTTGCTCAGGGTCTTGCTAGTAAGTGAAGGATAAAGAACCCTATGCCTTCTCTCTTAATACCTGCACTAAACTGCCACTCACATTTGCTTGTAGTGATTAAAACTCACATCATTATTTATAACAAGAGCATATAAAATACAACAACAATTATACATAACAACCATAAAAGGTAATGTTGTATCTTTTAAAACCAAATCACATGCAGAAAGTACTAGAAGTTATACAAATGAGAAAAAAAATATGAAATACAATTTGGAAAGTTTCTAAGAACTCAAAGGGAAAATTCAAATATTTAATTCAAATCTGCTGAGGCGAGGTTTTTGCTTCCTTCAGTTGCCCGTTGAGAAAACTCCATACTTCTTATTTTGTCAAGGCTTATAGGTTAAGGGACTGGTAATGTAACAAATTCTTAGTGAGAGCTTCTTGCATGCCAGGAAGGTTACATGCACTCACTCTATATTTGTAGACTTTATAAATATGAGACAAAGTATTATTGTTTCAGTTTTACAGAAGAAGTCACTGAGGCTCAGAAAGGCTGATCTTGGATCTGGCACCAGTACTAGAAAAGAAGGCAGGCTTCAGACCACTTCTGTTTACTTCCAAAGTCTATAGGAGCTGTGCTCTACTCCCTTGGCCAAGGAAAGCAATTTTGAGGGTCATGACCTAGAAGCATGGTGATGCCTATGTCTGTAGTTTTTTTTTTTTTTTTTTCCTCCATGAGAAAAAGCTCCATTTATGGATGTATTTGCTATCAACTTCCTACGCGTTCTCCTATATTTCAAGGATTTTCACAGTCTTCTTGTCCGCTCTCATTTTGTGTATTCCAAATATCATATTCTTTTTCTGAAGTATAAACCATACATCAGCTCTCTCTGAGATAAGGACCTCTGTTTCAGTGTTAAATGTGGAAGCATGATATAAAAGCAAAGCAGAGAATCTCAGTAATCAAGATTTGGGAAATTGTGGAGGGAAGGATATTCAGTGTTTCCTGATGAGTACTTTAAGGCTGAGACAGGCTTTAAGAACAGACATCCAGACTCAAAGTATCAACTCGAAGACCACTTATTTATTACAAAGTGAAAGAGGAACTTTTACAATGGAAAGATCCAGAAAGTGCCACCTCACCTTGACCCTACCCATGATGGGGGAAACTGACATAAATTGCTTCCCAAGTGGAAGAAGCATTGATGTCACATATGTGGAAATCTTGCCCAGAATATTTTATCTAAATCAAATTAAGCAGAAACAATCATACAAATCTAGATTGTAGGACATTCTATAAGACAATTGTCCTGTAATATTTTTAAAAATCGATATTGGGGAAGAACTCTTCTGTATTAAAGGAAGATAAAGAGACATTACAACTATATGCGATGTGAGATTCTTAATTGGACCCTCCATCCAAAAAATAGCTATGCAAATATTAAATAAAGGTCATTATCTAAAACAGAAATTTGAACATTGTGTTAGTACATTTTGTGTTGCTATAAAGGAACACCTAAGGCTGGGTAATTTATAAGGAAAAAAGATTTATTTGGCTTATGACGCTGGATAGCTGGAAAGCTCAAGATTGAGCATCTGCATCTTGTGAGGGTCTCATACTGCTTCCACTCATGGAGGAAGTTGAAGGGAAGCCAATGTGTGCCAAGATCACATGCCAAGAAAGGAAGCAGGAGACAGAGCAAGATGATGGCATTGAAGGCTTTACCAATTATACCCCTGCAAGGACACCAATTTAACAACTATGTACGTGAAAAAAAACAGCTTCATAAGAAAGAAAAATCAGGAGAGCACTCATAATACCTTGTTTCAACTTCATAGCACTGAAAGAGGTGCTGAAGAGATAACAAAAGGAATCTGGAATCACCACCAACACCCCTTCCCCATCCCTGAACAGTGGTGGCATGGACAAGAGAGTGATTCCATGTGCTGGGGAGAGGGAGAGTGCAGCAACTGTGTGGCAATGAGCTCAGTGCTGTTCTGCTATAGCAGAAAGCAAAACCAGCACAAACTCAGCTGACACCTGTCCATGGAGGAATTATTTAAATCAGTCCTAGTCAGAGGAAAATCACTGATGCCAGCTGTCAGAACTTGAGGTCCTATATATAGGTCTTGCCATCATGTGGTAAAGTGCTCTGGGGACCTAAACTTGATAAGTTGTCTAGGCCACAAGGACTACAAATCTTAGATGAGTCCTAGTACTGAACTGGGCCCAGAGCCAGTGGACTGAGGGACATGTGACCTCCTAAGACACAAATTTGGGCAGCTAAAGGAGTGCTGGCCTCACCCCTCCCCTAACCCCAGGTTTCAAAGCTTGTGGCTCCAAAAGAGACCCTTTCCTTCTGTGTGAGGATAGGAGAGGGAAGAGTTTGGAGGCCTTTGTCTTGCACCTTGAATACCAGTTCAGCCACAGTAGGATAGGGCACCAATGAGATCCATAAGTCACCCTTTCTAGGCCTTAGTTCCTGGCTAACACATCTAGACACACCCTTTGCCTGAAGGGAACCCACTAACTTGAAGGGAAAGACTCAGTCTTGAAGAATTCACCACCTGCTAACTGAAGAGCCCTTGGACCCTGAATAACCAGCAGCGATACCCAGGTAGTACAACATGGGCCTTGGGTGACACTCTGACACTTGCTGGCTTCAGGTGAAACTCAGCATATTCCCAGTTCTGGTGGCTGTGGGGTAAGACTCCTTCTGCTTGAGAAAAGAGGAGGGAAAGGTAAAGGGGACATTGTCTTGCACCTTAAGTACCAACTCAGCCACAGTGGGTAGACCATCAAGCAGGTACCTGGGGTCTCTGATTCTAGGACTTGGCTCTTGGATGGCATTTCTGAACCTGACCTGGGTCTGAGGGAAGCCCAATGCACTGAAGGGTGATTCCAAGGCCAGGCAGTATTCATCACAAGCTGACTGAAGAGCCCTTGAGTCTTAAGAGAACATTAATGGTAGTCTGGCAGTACTCTCCACAGGCCTGTGGTGGCATTGGCTGATGGGTAGAGCTCCTCTGCCTTTGGAAATGGGAAGGAAAAGTGGGAAAGACTGCACCTTGTGGTTTGAGTGTCAGCTCAGCTGCCGTGCAATAGAACACCAGACAGACTTTTTAGGTTTTTGACTCTAGTCCCTGGTTACCAGATGGCGCCTCTGCACCCATCCAGGATCTGAGGGAACTTGTCTCCCTGAAAGGAAGAACGCGGGCCTGGTTGGCTTTGACACCTGCTGATTATAGAGCCCCAAGGCCTTGAGAAAACATAGACAGTAGCCAGGGAGTGGTTTCAGTGGGCCATGGGTGAGACCCAGTGCTATGCTGGCATCAGGTCTGACCCAGCACAGTACTAGTGATGGTGGCCACAAGTTTACCTGTGTCACTCCACCCCAGCTCCCAGTGGCTCAGAACAGAGAAACAGGATCCATTTGTTTTGTTTGGGAGAAAGTAAAGGAAGAGACCAAGAGTCTGCCTGGTAATTCAGAGAACTGTTTTGAAATATCTTCAAGACTATCAAGGCAGTACCTCTACAAGTCTGCAAGAACCACAGCGTTATTGGGCTTGGGGTGTGCCCCAAAGCAGGTGAGGCTTAGATCACAACACTGAAGTCCTTTAGAATCTCTAGAAAGCCTTCCCAGGAATAATGGGGACAAAGAAGCCCAGATGGCAAAGACTACAATAAATACCTAACTCTTCAATGCAAAGACACAGATAAACATCTACAAATATCAAGACCATCCAGGAAAACATGATCTCAATAAATGAACTAAATAAGTTACCAGGGACCAATCCTGGAGAAAGAGAGATATGTGGCATTTCAGACAGAGAACTTAAAATAGCTGTTTTGAGGAAACTAAAAAAAAAAAAAAAAAAATCAAGAAATCACACAGAAGGAATTCAGAATTCTATTAGATAAATTCAACAAAGAAATCAAAACAAAAAGTAACAAGTAGAAATTATGGGCTGAAAAACGCAATTGACAGAGAGGAGATGCATTGGAGTCTTTTAATAGCAGAATTGACCAAGTGGAAGAACGAATCAGTGAGCCTTAAAACAAGCTATTTGAAAATACAGAGAAGGAGGAGAAAAAAGAAGAAAAAAGAATGAAGCACGCCTACAAGATCTAGAATACAGCCTCAAAAGAACAAATCTAAGAGTTATTTGCCTTAAAGAGGAGATAGAGAGATAGATATAGAAAGTTTATTCAAAGGGATAATAACAGAATGTCAGAAACCTAGAGAAAGATATCAATATCCAAGTAAAAGAAGGTTATAGAATACCAAGCATATTTAACCCAAACAAGACTACCTCCAGGAATTCAATAATCAAACTGTCAAAAGTAAAGCATAAAGGAAGGATCCTAAAAGGAGGGAGAGAAAAGAAATAAATCACGTACAATGGCACTCCAATATATCTGGCAGAAGGCTTTTCAGTGGAAACCTTACAGGGCAGGAGAGAGTAGCAAGACATATTTAAAGTGCTGCAGGGGGGAAAATATTATCCTACAATTGCCCTACAATTGTATGTCTAGCAAAAACATCCTTCAAACATGAAGGAGAAATTAAAACTTTCCCAGACAAAAAAAGAAAAAAAAAAAGCTGAAGGATTCTAACACACCCAGTCCTGCAAGAAGTGCTAAAAGGAGTACTTCAGTCAGGCAGATTAAAATGTTAATGAGCAATAAGAAATTATCTGAAGGTACAAAGTTCACTGGTAATAGTAAGTGCATAGAAAAACATAGAATATTATAATACTGTAACTGTCATGTGTAAACTATTCTTAAATAGAAAGACTAAATGATGACCCAACCAAACATAATGACTATAACAACTTTTCAAGACATAAACAGTACAACAAGATATAAATAGAAACAACAAAAAGTTAAAAAAAATCAGAGGGACAAAGCTAAGGTATAGAGTTTATACTAGTTTTCTTTTTCCTTGCTCATCTGTTGTTTTACAGAGACAGTGTTAAGCTGTTTAAATAATGGGTTATAAAATAGTATTTGCAAGCCTCATGTTAACCTCAAACCAAAAAACATACAGCAGGCACACAAAAAATAAAAAGGAAGAAACTAAATTAATCACCAGAGAAAATCACCTTCACTAAAAGGAAGGCAGAAAGAAACAAAAGAGGAAGAAAAAGATCTCAAAGCAACCACAAAACAAATAACAAAATGGCAGGAATAAGTCCTTACTTATCAATTATAACATTGAATGTAAATGAACTAAACTCTCCAATCAAAAGACATACTGTGGGTGAATGGATGAACAAAAAGGTATCCAGTAATCTGTTGCCTAAAAGGAACACTTATAAAGACACACAAAGACTGAAAGTGAAGAGATGGGAAAAGACATGTCATGCCAATGAAAATCAAAACAGAGCATGAGTACCTATACTTACATCAGACAAAATAGATTTCAAGGCAAAAACTGTAAGAAGATGTAAAGAAGATCACTATATGATGATAAAGGTATCAATCCAGCAAGAGGATATAACAATTGTAAATATATATGCATCCAGACCTGGAGCACCCAGATATATAAAGCACATATTGTTAGAGTGAAAAAGACAGATAGACACCAATATTATAACAGCTGGAGACCTCAACACCCCACTTTTAGAATTGGACAGATCTTCCAGAGAGACAATCAACAAATAAATATTAGATGTAATCTGCACTATAGGCCAAATGAATCTAATAGATATTACAGACCATTTCATCCAACAGCTGCAGAATACATATTCTTTTCCTCATTCTTAAGGACACATCACATATTAGCTCACAAAACAAATCTTAAGACATTCAACAAAATTGAAATAATATCAAGCATCTTCCCTGACTACAATGGAATAAAACTAGAAATCAGTAACAAGAGGAATTTTGCAAATTATACAAACATGTGGGAATTAAGCAATATGCCCCTGAATGACGAGCGGGTCAATGAAGAAATTAAGAAGAAAACTGAAAAATTTCTTGAAGGAAATTATAATGGCAACACAACATACAAAAACCTATGGGACACAGGCAAAAGCAATACTATCAAGGAAGTCTATTGCTATAAGTGCCTCTGTTAAAAAAGGAGAAAACCATCAAATAAACAACCTAACAATGCATCTTAATGAACTAGAAAATCAATAGTTAACCAAATCCAATATTAATAGAAGAAAATAAATAATGAAGATTGGAGCAGAAATAAGTAAAACTGAAATGAAAAAAAAACATAAAAAAATCAATGAGGTGGCAGAGCAAGATGGCCGAATAGGAACAGCTCCAGTCTCCAACTCCCAGCGTGAGCGACACAGAAGACCGGTGATTTCTGCATTTTCAACTGAGGTACTGGGTTCATCTCACTAGGAAGTGCCTGACAATCAGTGCTGGTCAGCTGCTGCAGCCCGACCAGCAAGAGCTAAAGCAGGGCGAGGCATCGCCTCACCTGGGAATCGCAAGGGGAAAGGGAATCCCTTTTCCTAGCCAGGGGAACTGAGACACACAACACCTGGAAAGTCGGGTAACTCCCACCCCAATACTGCGCTTTAAGCAAACAGGCACACCAGGAGATTATATCCCACACCTGGCTGGGAGAGTCCCATGCCCACGGAGCCTCCCTCATTGCTAGCACAGCAGTCTGCGATCTAACCGCAAGGCAGCAGCGAGGCTGGGGGAGGGGCGCCCACCATTGCTGAGGCTTAAGTAGGTAAACAAAGCTGCTGGGAAGCTCGAACTGGGTGGAGCTCACAGCAGCTCAAGGAAACCTGCCTGTCTCTGTAGACTCCACCTCTGGGGACAGGACACAGCCAAGCAACAACTAAAGCAGCAGAAACCTCTGCAGACCGAAACAACTCTGTCTGACAGCTTTGAAGAGAGCAGTGGATCTCCCAACACGGAGGTTGAGATCTGAGAAGGGACAGACTGCCTGCTCAAGGGGGTCCCTGACCCCTGAGTAGCCTAACTGGGAGACATCCCCCACTAGGGACAGTCTGACACCCCACACCTCACAGGGTGGAGTACGCCCCTGAGAGGAAGCCTCCAAAGCAAGAATCAGACAGGTACACTCGCTGTTCAGAAATATTCTATCTTCTGCAGCCTCTGCTGCTGACACCCAGGCAAACAGGGTCTGGAGTGGACCTCAAGCAATCTCCAACAGACCTACAGCTGAGGGTCCTGACTGTTAGAAGGAAAACTATCAAACAGGAAGGACACCTACACCAAAACCCCATCAGTACGTCACCATCATCATCAAAGACCAGAGGCAGATAAAACCACAAAGATGGGGAAAAAGCAGGGCAGAAAAGCTGGAAATTCAAAAAATAAGAGTGCATCTCCCCCGGCAAAGTAGCGCAGCTCATCGCCAGCAACGGATCAAAGCTGGACGGAGAATGACTTTGACGAGATGAGAGAAGAAGGCTTCAGTCCAGCAAATTTCTCAGAGCTAAAGGAGGAATTACGTACCCAGCGCAAAGAAACTAAAAATCTTGAAAAAAAAGTGGAAGAATTGATGGCTAGAGTAATTAATGCAGAGAAGGTCATAAACGAAATGAAAGAGATGAAAACCATGACACGAGAAATACGTGACAAATGCACAAGCTTCAGTAACCGACTCGATCAACTGGAAGAAAGAGTGTCAGCGATTGAGGATCAAATGAACGAAATGAAGCAAGAAGAGAAACCAAAAGAAAAAAGAAGAAAAAGAAATGAACAAAGCCTGCAAGAAGTATGGGATTATGTAAAAAGACCAAATCTACATCTGATTGGGGTGCCTGAAAGTGAGGGGGAAAATGGAACCAAGTTGGAAAACACTCTTCAGGATATCATCCAGGAGAACTTCCCCAACCTAGTAGGGCAGGCCAACATTCAAATCCAGGAAATACAGAGAACGCCACAAAGATACTCCTCGAGAAGAGCAACTGCAAGACACATAATTGCCAGATTCACCAAAGTTGAAATGAAGGAAAAAATCTTAAGGGCAGCCAGAGAGAAAGGTCGGGTTACCCACAAAGGGAAGCCCATCAGACTAACAGCAGACCTCTCGTCAGAAACTCTCCAAGCCAGAAGAGAGTGGGGGCCAATATTCAACATTCTTAAAGAAAAGAATTTTCAACCCAGAATTTCATATCCAGCCAAACTAAGTTTCGTAAGTGAAGGAGAAATAAAATCCTTTACAGATAAGCAAATGCTTAGAGATTTTGTCACCACTAGGCCTGCCTTACAAGAGACCCTGAAGGAAGCACTAAACATGGAAAGGAACAACCGGTACCAGCCATTGCAAAAACATGCCAAAATGTAAAGACCATCGAGGCTAGGAAGAAACTGCATCAACTAACGAGCAAAATAACCAGTTAATACCATAATGGCAGGATCAAGTTCACACATAACAATGTTAACCTTAAATGTAAATGGACTAAATGCTCCAATTAAAAGACACAGACTGGCAAACTGGATAAAGAGTCAAGACCCATCAGTCTGCTGTATTCAGGAGACCCATCTCACACTCAGAGACATACATAGGCTCAAAATAAAGGGATGGAGGAAGATTTACCAAGCAAATGGAGAACAAAAAAAAGCAGGGGTTGCAATCCTAGTCTCTGATAAAACAGACTTTAAACCATCAAAGATCAAAAGAGACAAAGAAGGCCATTACATAATGGTTAAGGGATCAATTCAACAGGAAGAGCTAACTATCCTAAATATATATGCACCCAATACAGGAGCACCCAGATTCATAAAGCAAGTCCTTAGAGACTTACAAAGAGACTTAGACTCCCATACAATAATAATGGGAGACTTTAACACTCCACTGTCAACATTAGACAGATCAACGAGACAGAAAGTTAACAAGGATATCCAGTAATTGAACTCATCTCTGCAGCAAGCAGACCTAATAGACATCTATAGAACTCTCCACCCCAAATCAACAGAATATACATTCTTCTCAGCACCACATCGCACTTATTCCAAAATTGACCACATAATTGGAAGTAAAGCACTCCTCAGCAAATGTACAAGAACAGAAATTATAACAAACTGTCTCTCAGACCACAGTGCAATCAAACTAGAACTCAGGACTAAGAAGCTCAATCAAAACCGCTCAACTACATGGAAACTGAACAACCTGCTCCTGAATGATTACTGGGTACATAACGAAATGAAGGCAGAAATAAAGATGTTCTTTGAAACCAATGAGAACAAAGATACGACATACCAGAATCTCTGGGACACATTTAAAGCAGTGTGTAGAGGGAAATTTATAGCATTAAATGCCCACAAGAGAAAGCAGGAAAGATCTAAAATTGACACTCTAACATCACAATTAAAAGAACTAGAGAAGCAAGAGCAAACACATTCAAAAGCTAGCAGAAGGCAAGAAATAACTAAGATTAGAGCAGAACTGAAGGAGATAGAGACACAAAAAACCCTCCAAAAAATCAATGAATCCAGGAGTTGGTTTTTTGAAAAGATCAACAAAATTGACAGACCGCTAGCAAGACTAATAAAGAAGAAAAGAGAGAAGAATCAAATAGATGCAATAAAAAATGATAAAGGGGATATCACCACCGACCCCACAGAAATACAAACTACCATCACAGAATACTATAAACACCTCTATGCAAATAAACTAGAAAATCTGGAAGAAATGGATAATTTCCTGGACACTTACACTCTTCCAAGACTAAACCAGGAAGAAGTTGAATCCCTGAATAGACCAATAGCAGGCTCTGATTGAGGCAATAATTAATAGCCTACCAACCAAAAAAAGTCCAGGACCAGATGGATTCACAGCTGAATTCTACCAGAGGTACAAGGAGGAGCTGGTACCATTCCTTCTGAAACTCTTCCAATCAATAGAAAAAGAGGGAATCCTCCCTAACTCATTTTATGAGGCCAACATCATCTTGATACCAAAGCCTGGCAGAGACACAACAAAAAAAGGGAATTTTAGACCAATATCCCTGATGAACATCGATGCAAAAATCCTCAATAAAATACTGGCAAACCGGGTTCAGCAGCACATCAAAAAGCTTATCCACCATGATCAAGTGGGCTTCATCCCTGGGATGCAAGGCTGGTTCAACATTCGCAAATCAATAAACATAATCCAGCACATAAACAGAACCAAAGACAAGAACCACATGATTATCTCAATAGATGCAGAAAAGGCTTTTGACAAAATTCAACAGCCCTTCATGCTAAAAACGCTCAATAAATTCGGTATTGATGGAACGTACCTCAAAATAATAACAGCTATTTATGACAAACCCACAGCCAATATCATACTGAATGGGAAAAAACTGGAAAAATTCCCTTTGAAAACTGGCACAAGACAGGGATGCCCTCTCTCACCACTCCTATTCAACATAGTGTTGGAAGTTCTGGCTAGGGCAATCAGGCAAGAGAAAGAAATCAAGGGTATTCAGTTAGGAAAAGAAGAAGTCAAATTGTCCCTGTTTGCAGATGACATGATTGTATATTTAGAAAACCCCATTGTCTCAGCCCAAAATCTCCTTAAGCTGATAAGCAACTTCAGCAAAGTCTCAGGATACAAAATTAATGTGCAAAAATCACAAGCATTCGTATACACAAGTAACAGACAAGCAGATAGCCAAATCATGAATGAACTTCCATTCACAATTGCTTCAAAGAGAATAAAATACCTAGGAATCCAACTTACAAGGGATGTAAAGGACCTCTTCAAGGAGAACTACAAACCACTGCTCCGTGAAATAAAAGAGGACACAAACAAATGGAAGAACATACCATGCTCATTGATAGGAAGAATCAATATTGTGAAAATGGCCATACTGCCCAAGGTAATTTATAGATTCAATGCCATCCCCATCAAGCTACCAATGACTTTCTTCACAGAATTGGACAAAACTGCTTTAAAGTTCATATGGAACCAAAAAAAGAGCCCTCATCTCCAAGACAATCCTAAGTCAAAAGAACAAAGCTGGAGGCATCACGCTACCTGACTTCAAACTATACTACAAGGCTACAGTAACCAAAACAGCATGGTACTGGTACCAAAACAGAGATATAGACCAATGGAACAGAACAGAGTCCTCAGAAATAATACCACACCTCTACAGCCATCTGATCTTTGACAAACCTGAGAGAAACAAGAAATGGGGAAAGGATTCCCTATTTAATAAATGGTGCTGGGAAAATTGGCTAGCCATAAGTAGAAAGCTGAAACTGGATCCTTTCCTTACTCCTTATATGAAAATTAATTCAAGATGGATTAGAGACTTAAATGTTAGACCTAATACCATAAAAATCCTAGAGGAAAACTTAGGTAGTACCATTCAGGACATAGGCATGGGCAAAGATTTCATGTCTAAAACACCAAAAGCAACAGCAGCAAAAGCCAAAATTGACAAATGGAATCTAATTAAACTAAAGAGCTTCTGCACAGCAAAAGAAACTACCATCAGAGTGAACAGGCAACCTACAGAATGGGAGAAAATTTTTGCAATCTACTCATCTGACAAAGGGCTAATATCCAGAACCTACAAAGAACTCAAACAAATTTACAAGAAAAAAACAAACAACCCCATCAAAAAGTGGGCAAAGGATATGAACAGACATTTCGCAAAAGAAGACATTCATACTGCCAACAGACACATGAAAAAATGCTCATCATCACTGGCCATCAGAGAAATGCAAATCAAAACCACAATGAGATACCATCTCAGACCAGTTAGGATGGCAATCATTAAAAAGTCAGGAAACAACAGGTGCTGGAGAGGATGTGGAGAAATAGGAACACTTTTACACTGTTGGTGGGATTGTAAACTAGTTCAACCATTATGGAAAACAGTATGGTGATTCCTCAAGGATCTAGGACTAGATGTACCATATGACCCAGCCATCCCATTACTGGGTATATACCCAAAGGTTTATAAATCATGCTGCTATAAAGACACATGCACACATATGTTTATTGCAGCACTATTCACAATAGCAAAGACTTGGAATCAACCCAAATGTCCATCAGTGACAGACTGGATTAAGAAAATGTGGCACATATACACCATGGAATACTATGCAGCCATAAAAAAAGATGAGTTTGTGTCCTTTGTAGGGACATGGATGCAGCTGGAAACCATCATTCTTAGCAAACTATCACAAGAACAGAAAACCAAACACCGCATGTTCTCACTCATAGGTGGGAACTGAACAATGAGATCACTTGGACTTGGAAGGGGAACATCACACACCGGGGCCTATCATGGGGAGGGGGGAGGGGGGAGGGATTGCATTGGGAGTTATACCTGATGTAAATGACGAGTTGATGGGTGCTGACGAGTTGATGGGTGCAGCACAGCAACATGGCACAAGTATACATATGTAACAAACCTGCACGTTATGCACATGTACCCTAGAACTTAAAGTATAATAATAATAATTAATAAATTTTAAAAAATCAATGAAACCAAAAATTGGTTTTTTGAAAAATTAAACAAAATTCACAAACCTTTACCAGACTAAGAAAAAAAAAAAAGAAAATTCAAGTAAATAAAATCAGAGATGTAAAAGGAGCCATTACAACCAATACCGCAGAAATTCAAAGGGTTGTTTGTGGCTACTATAAACAACTATATGTCAATAAATTGGAAAATCTAGAGGAAATAGAAAAATTCCTAGACACATACAACCTACCATGATTGAACCAGGAGGAAATCCAAGACCTGAATAGACCATAATCAAAAGACATAATCAAAAGGCTTCCAGCAGAGAAAAGCCTAGGGCCTGATGACTTCACTGAAAATATTTAAAGAACTAATAACAATTCTACTCAAAGTATTCCAAAAAATAGCAGAGAAGGGAATACTTTCAAACTGATTCTGTGAGTCCAGTGTTACCATGATACCCAAACCAGACAAAGATGCATAAAAAAATAAAACTACAGGCCAATATTACTTATGATTATTGATGTAAAAATCCTCAGCAAAATACTAACAAGCTGAATTAAACAACACATTAATGACCGAGTGGAATTTATCTCAGGAGTGCAAGGATGGTTCAACATACACAAATCAATCAATGTTATATATCAACAGAATGAAAGACAAAGATCATATGATCATTTCAATTTATGCTGAAAAACATTTGATAAAGTTCAACATCCCCTCATGATAAAAACCCTCAAAAAAAACTGGATATATAAGAAACATATCTCAACATAATAAAAGCTATATATGAAAGACCCAAAGCTATTATAATACTGAATGGGGAAAAACTGAAAGCCTTTCCTCTAAGATTGGGAACATGACAAGGATGTCCACTTTCAACACTGTTGTGCAACATAGTACTGGAAGTCCTAGCTAGAGCGATCAGACAAGAGAAGGAAATAAAAGGCATTCAAATTGGAAAGGAGAAAGTCAAATTATCCTTGTTTGTAGAAGATACAATCTTATATTTGGAAAAACCTAGACTCCACAAGAAAACTATTAGAAATGATCAATTTGGTAAAGTTTCAGGATACAAAATCAACATACAAAAATTGGTAGCATTTTTACATGCCAACAGCAAACAATTTGAAAAAGATATTTTAAAAAGTGATCTTTTTAACTGCAACTATAAATAACATAAAATACCTAGAAATTAAATTAATCAAAGAAGTTAAAGATTCCTACATTAAAAAGTATAAAACATTGATGCAAGAAATCAAAGAGGACACAAGAAAACTGGAATGATATTCCATGCTCATGGATTGGAAGACTCAATATTGTTAGAATGTCCATACTACCCAAAGGAATCTTGATTTACTGCAGTCCCTATCAAAATACCAATGACTTTCTTCACAAACAGAAAAAAAGTCCAAAATTTATGTGGAACTACAAAAGACCTAGAATAGTCAAAGTTATCCTAAGCCCAAAGAAAGGAACTGGAGGAATCACATTACATGACTTCAAATTATAGTACAGAGCTATAGTAGCCAAAGATAATCTCTTCAATAAATGATGCTGGAAAAATTGGATATTCTTATGCAGATTAATGAAACCAGACCTCTGTCTCTAACCATATACAAAAATCAAGTCAAGATGGATTAAAGACTTAAATCTAAGATGTCAAACTATGAAACTACTACAAGAAAACATTGGGGAAACCCTCCAGGACATTGGACTGGGCAAAGATATGTTGAGCAATAACCTGCAGGCATGGAAAACCAAAGCAAAAATGGACAAATTGGGATCACATCAAGCCAAAAGCCTTCTGCACAGCAAAGGATATAATTAACAAAGTGAAGGAACAACCCACAGAATGGTAGAAAATATTTGCAGACTACCCATCTGACAAGGGATTGATAATCAGAATATTTATGGAGTTCAAACAACTCCATAGGAAAAAAACTAATAATACGATTTAAAGGTGGGCCAAAGATTTAAATAGACATTTCTCAAAAGAAGACATACAAATGGCAATCAGGTATATGAAAAGGCACTCAACATCACTGATCATCAGAGAAACGCAAATTAAAACTACAATGAGATATTGTCTCACCCCAGTTAAAATGGCTTTTATCCAAAACACAGGCAAAAAAAAAAAAAAAAAAAAAAAAAAAAAAAGATTAGAATGTAGCGAAAAGGGAACCCTCACACACTCATACATTGTTGGTGGAAAGGTAAATTAGTTCAACCACTATGGAGAGCAGTTTGGAGGTTCCTCAAAAAGCTAACAATAGAGCTACCATATAATCCAGCAATTCCACTCCTAGGTATATCTCCAAAAGAAAGGAAACCAGTATGTTGGAGAAATATCTGTACTGCCATGCTTATTGCAGCACTCTTCACAATAGTCAAGATTTGGAAGCAAACTTAATGCTTCCAAAAGAAAGAAAACCAATATGTTGGAGAAATATCTGCACTGCCATGCTTATTGCAGCACTCTTCACAATAGTCAAGATTTGGAAGCAAACTTAATGCCCATCAATAGATGAATGGATAGTGAAAATGTGGCAGATATACACAATGTAGACTATTCAGCCATAAAACGAGTGAGATCCTGTCATTTCATTAGCAACAACATGGGTGGGACTGGAGTTCATTATGTTAAGTGAAATGAGCCAGGCACAGAAAGACAATCATTGCATTTTCTCGCTAATCTGTGGGAGCCAAAAATTAAAACAATTGAACTCATGGAGATAGAGAGTAGAAGGATCGCTACCAGAGGCTGAGAAGGGTAGATGGGGGATGGGGGAGGCATGAGAGGTAGTTAATGTGTACAGAAAAATAGTTAGAAAAATAAATCTAGTATTTGCTAAGACAATAGGGTGACTATAGTAAAAAATAATTTAATTGTACTTTTTAAAATAACTGAAAGTATATAATGGGATTGTTTCAAATACAAAGGATAAATGCTTGAGGCGATGGATAGCTTATTTGCCCTGATTTTATTATTATGCTTTGCATGCCTGTATCAAAATATCTCGTATAACTCATGAATATATACACCTACTACGTACCCACAAAAATTAAAAATTAAAAGTTTTAAAAAGGAGGGAGGAGGCAAGAGAGAGTGAGAGGATGTGTCAGGTTCTTGTTAACAACCAGCTCTCATTAGAACTAATAAAAGTGAGAACTCTCATCCCTAAAACCAAGGGCATTAATCTGTTCATGAGGGATCCACCTCCATGACTCAAACACCTCCCATTAGGCCCCACTGCCAATATTGGTCATCAAATTTTACTATGAGGTTTGTAGGGACAAACATCCAAACTATGGCAATCATGGACTGTATTAGTTTCCTAGGACTGCTGTTAAAAAAAAAAAAAAAAAAATACTGTACCACAAACTGAGTGACTTAAAATGGCAAAAATTTGTTGTCTCCCAGTTCTGGTTGGAAGAAGTCCAAAATCAAGGTGTTGGCAGGGCCATGTTCTCTTCTTTGAATTCTTCCTTACCTCTTCCTAACCTCTGGTGGTTTGCCAGCAATCCTTGACATTCCTTGGCTTGCAGCTACATCACTCCAGTCTCTGCTTCCTTGGTCAGATGGCATTCTCCCTGTGTGTCTCTGTCTTTATGTGGCTGTCTTCTTACAAGAAAACCAGTCATATTGGATTAGGGGCCCAGTATGACCTCATCCTAACTAATTCCATCTGCTGTGATCCTGTTTCCAAATAAGGTCACATTCTGAGGGTTAGAACTCCAACATATCTTCTTTTGGGTGGGAGTAGGAGATGTAATTCAATCCATAGCATCAACTGTATATCTCTATATATAACAGAATTGTATTAATGTTAAATTTCTTGAGTCTGATAATTGTGTAGTGAGTATGTAGGAAAATGTCCTTGTTCTTAGGTAATGCCATCTGAAGTATTTGCAGGAAAAGTGATACAATATCTCCAACTAACTTTCAGCAAATGTCACAAAATACTAACAGTTGCTAAATCTAATTGAAGGTGCCTATTTAAGTGTTCATTATATTGCTTTTGTAACTTTTTTGTTGATTTGTCGATCTTCCAGACAAAGTCTTGGGGATAAAAGAGATACGTAAAAACCAAAGGAGGAGGAGGAGAAGACAATTGGGAAGGCTGTGGGTTCTCTCCCATAGAACCTGTACCCCCAACTGTAGCATGAGGGCCTTCTGAAAAGTGACTTTCCTCTGCATTCAGCTGCACCGGCTGCAGAAACTACTCATGTAGAATCTCCTCTATGCATTCTTCTCACAGGGCCCTGTCTGTATGTCTCTGTTATGATTTCATTTTCTGCAAGAAATCAACGTCACACAGCCCCTCATCCTCTCTCCCTCACCAACACTGTCTAAGGCTTTTGGAATGTTAGCAAAGTGTCTTCTACTCCTCCCAAACTCAAGTGCAAATGACAGAAACTATTGCTGCAATTGGGACTTTGCTAAGTGAAAACAAGAAAAGGGTTTCGAAAATTCTGTCCTCAGCCAACTCTATTCCTGCCGAATTTTCTCAAATGAATTCCTTGATGTAACAATAAAGATCACACAGTTACTGTTTATCTACCCTGAGTGCTTTTGAAACACCAAGACCCCCATAGCCAGGCCTTTCACATGGGCCCCAAGACAGACACTACCCACCCCAAGAGCACAACCTTATGTGTTACCCTGCAAGCTGTGGCAATCATCCAGATGCTACATTCCCTGGGCATCTGACCAGGGAATCCTTTTCAGAATGCCGCTTGAGATCTTTGACTCAAACTAAGGAGGGGCAAAAGAAGCTTGTTTTTCACTGTGTTCTGTGCAGGTCCATGCTGAAACCTAAACGACTGTCTCTAGATATAGGAGAGGGACAAACCAAGAGTCCCTGAGCCTCGAGGCCTGAACCGGGAAAATCCTACCTCCTGTTTCTACTCCAGTGATGTAAGGCCATATACAGCCTAAATCAGTGTCAAAGAGCAGTGACAAATTCATCAGACACAGCTCTCTGGGCCAAGCTTGAAGGGAGGAGAGAGGCAAAAAAGGAAAGTTTCTTTAAAATGGTGAGGACTGCCTTGTGCAAAATCTTTAACAGCAAGGGAGGCCAGCACCTGAAAACAAGCCAGCAGAGCTATCCACCAAGTAATGAAAGAGTCTTGTCTCATGACAAGCTGGTAAGGGGACCTGTTGGAATGTGCTTTGAGGAAGTGTTGCCACCAGCCTAGCACCAAGGAACCATGCTGACTGAGCAGCTGTCAGGCCTGCCCCACTGGTACCTGGGAGTCCAATAGCCAAAGCATGGGACACACAATGGAATAAGAGTGATGTCCCCTCAGTGTAGAGGATTACCCTGCATTTATGGTGAAGTAGTGGCCCTGTTGCCAATTTGCATCATACTGATGCAGCCTAGGTCTTTGGAGACACTTAGGAACAAAAAGTTAGTTTTTCAGCTGTTTCAGGGTGGCTATAGGCCCCTCTCCATCTGCTCATTTTAAAAGAGATATGCAGAGTATTTTCCAAGTGCCTGGCATAGATGAGGCACTGCTCCTTTGAAACCACTTGGACAAATGCCTAATAGTTTACATTCCATCTGAGTGAGAGCCTTAGTATGCTGAAATTGGTCTATTTCCCCATGATAATTCTAATCATGTCCCCGTACTCAACATCAGTGATTACTGGCTTTGGAGGCCAAGCAATAAAAGAAGAGAAGTTGGTGGAATGAGGAGATAGGCGATGCTCTGAGAAGGAATGCTCAGCAACAATAATCATGAAGAGTAGAAACAGCAGGGACAGACAGAGGCAGACAACCTAAAATGGGAAAGAAGAATGTCTACAACTTCTTCATCTGGAGAAAATCAGCCATCTATAACCTCCAGCCTTTCAAATCATAGGCATTAAACCCCTCCATTATGTGTTTGATGGTGGAGGGAATAACTAACAACCAGTAGTAACTGAAAAAACTCTAAAGGAATACACATACAATTTAAAGAATATGTTAACTGATCATAGTCTATATGTAAATTAATTTATTTAAATAGCTTAAAGCTCCCATCTTAGGAAGCAGAGCCAGAAAGAAGAAGGAATTAATGTGTAAGTGATTTGTTGGGGGAGTGCTCCTGGAAGACGGGGAAGGAGGAAAGCAGAATTGAGCAGGAAGTCAGAGGAGTTAAGCAAGGATGTGGTCTCAGCTAGAGACTAGTTTTGATCTGGTCACAAGGGGAAGCTCTGGAACAGGGTGGTACCACAGAATTAGTCCCACCTTGACATATGGGGGCTGCCTTTTGTATCCCCTTATTGGTCATTCATTGGCAGAGGTTTTCAGGGACAAATTCCAGAGACGGTGGCACCAGTGATTTGCCAACAGCTAAGGGGATAAGTTTGGAAGGAGTTCAAAGGAGATCTAGGTAGGGTACCAACTGCATCCAATACAGTTCTCCTCTACTTAATGTGATTAAAAAGGCAGAAGATAACATGGCATAGCTACCAAGAGGCTATAAGTTTTTTTAAAAAATAAAATAAAATGGCAAATATTGTTAAGGATATTGGGAAATTGAAACCCTCATTCATGCTGGTGGGAATATAAAGTGGTGCAGTCCCTTTGGAAAACAGTTTGGCAGTTCTTCAAAAGGTTAAACACAGAGGCAACATTTGATCCAGTAATTCCACTCCCAAGTATATACCTGAGAGAAATAAAAACATAAGTCCACACAGAAACACATACACAATTGTTCATAGCAGCATTATTCACAATAGCCAAAAGATGGAAACAATCTAAATGTCCATTCAGTGATGTATGGATAAACAAAATGTGGTATATCCATTCAATGAAATATTATTCAGCCATAAAAAGGAATGAAGTATTGATACATGCTACAACATTGGATGAACCATGAAAAGATCATGCTAACTTAAAGAAATCAGACACAAAAGGCACATATTGTAGGTTTTCATTTATATGAAATGTCCACAACAAGTAAATCCATAGACAGAAAGTAGATTAGTGATTGCCAGGGACTAGGGAAAGGCAGAATGGGGAGTGACTGGTAGTGGATACAGAGTTCTTTTTTGGAGGGGTCATGAAAATGCTCTGAAATTAGACAGTGGTGATATTTACACAACCCCGTGAATATAATAAAAACCACTGAATTATACAATTCAAAAATGTGAATTTCATGGTATAGGAATTATGCCTAGGTAAAGTACTTGTTTTTAAAAGATGGCACTGCCAATTTCCTGAGCTCTTCATTCTTCAGGTATGTGGTGCTGATGTTTCATATATAGATGTCCTTAGAAAGCTATTTCAGCCTGTAGAAAGGTCTTCAAATTATTATTACAGAATTTTTTGTGTGAATGCTACTGAATATCCATTTCTGAGCACATTTTATCTCCTGGAGAGTTTTATAATGATGCTCAAACTGGTTCTTTTTGGTTGTATTGGTCTACTTCTACCCTAGCAGGGTCCAGTGAATCCATGGTGCCAAGCTGTCAAAGATGAAAAGATATGTGGATTTAATGCTTCTGGTAAAACTGAAACTTCTCATAAAATTGGAAGATTTTAATACCCTGGAACCCCAGTCATTGCACATTTACTTTGAGCCCTCGAAGTTTTTTAAGAGATAGGTAGGCTGTTTTTACAGCTATTTTGATCATTTTGGGGGACCTCAAAAACGTTTTCAGAAGTAAATTATTTCCAAATTATAGATTTAAATGAGGTGCAAAGCTGCTTTGCTATCAGATGACAAGCTGTCTCACTGAGCTAACAAAACATAGGATACCAAGAACATGGGACTACAGGAAAATGCTACCAAAAGAACTCTGAGATTTCAACAGATGAAATTAATACATTATGCTTTTTCAAAGGTCAATTTCCAAACAGGAGGAAAATCTCAGTTATACTAGGGTTGGCAATAGCCAAAGGAAATGTGGTATCCACACAAAGGGAGTTGATTACGGAAACATGGAATCAAAAAAGAAGGTCAGGATCAAAATTGGCAGTGTCTACTCAGCACTGTCAAGGGAGAAAAGGGACCGTTGCACATGAACATAGCTTACCAGACCTTGCAGCAGGTAATCTGTGGTCTGGAGGTTGCTGCATTTAGCTATGGAAAGTGAAGCTAGTTGATATTAAAATAATCCAGCCACCTCCTGTCTGCTTCCTTGCCCATGAGCAGCCTTCTGGTCACACCAGCGCTTCTGCTGGAACTTCTCACCCAGACAGAATTTATTAACTAGTGAAAAAAGCAAAACCTAAGTTTCTCATTATAGATTTACATATTAGTGTTCTGGTTTGTGTACCAGTCTCCTGTGACTTGGGTTAATGGTAATCAGTCTCATGGGGTTTGTTCAACTCTAGATCCAGCCATATACTCCTCTTCTCTAAGGATACCAAGTTAGAGACATGCTAAGTAGGGGATTTCAGGAACATAAGCCTGGGCCCAAAGGCACAGAGTCTTGACTTGGAATGAGTTGACTCAACTGAGCCCAGCTCCTATCATGTTCCCTCCAAAAGCCATTCAGTTGGCCCACCCAAGGTGACCCTTTAACCATGAAGAAAAAAAAAAGTCTCTTTACCCTTGTGAGAATACTTTGAGAAAAGTTGCTTCAGTCTTTGGTATATTTCTTTAATTTGTGGACAAACTATCATGTCACATTACCTAGATGGTCATACAACCGGACATATTTTATTGAGTCATTCATTATGAGTAGAGAGCAAATGATCAAAACAAAAGCTGACTTAATTGACTTTCTTATGCAAGGCCATTGTGAGCCAAGTTAGAATCAACTCCCTCTTAGTCTCACCCAACAGTGTATCTATCGACAGCCACATCTACTATGCTGAAGGTGCTAGAGAAGGCAGGGGTTACATCTTCTGTATCTTTATATCCCCAGGGCTGAGCACAGTGCTTGGCATACAGGAGATGCCAAATTAATATTTGCTGGATAGATGAACAAATGAATGAATGAATAAGTTTCATGGGTAAGAGAAAGTTTGGAAATGAGTATCATTGGCCCAAGAAAGTAGAGAGAGGAATGTCATGCTCTGGAAAGATTTCCATTTCTCAAGTGATTCAAATACCAAAGTGCTTGTGCTCAAAGGTTAAATATTTACTTATTCACCTCTCCACCCAAAATATGATTGATGAATCAGTTCTCTCTCTCTCTCTCTCATACACCATACCCTCTCTCTCGCTCTCAATCTCTTTCCCCTGGGAGCTAAAATTTGCAGTTACACTTTAGTTATGCAGCACATTTCTTAGATTGTTCATGTATTAGTTTGCCTGGAAAAGAAGTAGTATTGAAGAAGCCAGAGAGAAAATGAGAATCAAGAGGCCGTAATCTCAGAAGCAGAAAATTCTCACTCCTTATAGTCTAGAGTGGTGATGGCATATTCACAGAATGGGAGTACCCAGCCCAATTTAATACCAGCATCTTTTCCTTCTTTTTAGAAATAGATAAGTCACTCAAAAAAGGAGTTGCTCCCTTTTTCTCTTCTACTTAGATATCCAGCTCCCTATTGAATAATAGATTAATGTAAAGTAAAAGATAAATTCAGTCCATACTCTAGGAGAATCTACAGTTCAAACACAAGCTAGAAAAGATTAATCTTTCAGGAAGGGCCGCATTTTTAGTCACTCTTTCTACAATATCCTGGATAAAGCTGTAATCATGAGTTGAAGCTTCATCTAAGATTAATATGGATACCTCCTTCTATTCTTGCCTCCGTCTATTTGCCTTTTGTCTTTTCATTAATGATCTATATTACAGACTCATAAGTTCTTTTAATAATGTGCTCATTTATCTAAAGTTATAGACACTTTGAAGAAATTTTTCTGTGCTAAGCAGACTTTGAAAGATTTTGAACGATTGAATAAACCAATGGACTTATAAAGGCTCTGGAAGTCCCAAGATTCAAATGGCTTCCCAGGACAGCGAAAACACATTTCTATTACTAAAAATATGGCAATGTAAAGATTAGCCCCTCTCTCTTTATGCTTCTTTGTGCAGTGGAATCCATGTAGGCAAATTACTTCAAACCATCTAAGCCTCTAAAAGTGGCCTCCAATATGACTAGCCTTAGAAAAGATCCACTTTAACCCACCAACTTGAGGTAACCTATCAGCATTCTCAATCAACAGGTTCTTCTAGGCCAGTGCATCCCAATCTTGGCTGCACATGAGATTCACTCAGAGCGCTGGTGGGTGTCTATTCAACAAATCAGAATGCAGAGGATGGGACCAAGGCATCAGTAATTTTTACCATTGTTTGGAGCAATGTAATATGCAGGCAAAGGTGAGAATCACTGCTCCAATATAATATTTCTCAAATTGTTCCCGTGGACTACCAAAATAAAACTATCCGGGAGAACCGGTTAAAAGTGCATGTCTCTGACTTCTACGATAGACCTAGTCATTGGGTGTTTTGGAAAATCTGTTAGTGTAACAAACCCTACACAGGTGATTCTTATGCACGTTTTAACATACTTTGCAGATTAGCTTTCTCAAATCTATTCCAAGTCCCTTAGATCGGTGGTTCTCAAAGTATGGTCTCTGACTAGCAACATCATCACCACCTGGGAACTTGATAGAAATGCAAATTCTCTGGGGGCCCCCATCCCTGACCTACTGAATCACAAGCTCTAAAGGTGGGGCCCCAAAATGTATGTCTTAACATACCCCCAGGTGCTTCTGATGCAGGTTCAAGTTTGAGAACCAATGCCTTATAACATGACTTACTCAGAGCTAGAGGGTAGAAAGCTAAAGACTACCTTTCCTATCCTGTCTTAGAGCTCATGTTCTTCTTGTAACCCGCCTTCTGCCAACTAGATGAACCTCTGTGGGGTATGGAAGGTAGAAATAAAAGGGTGATTACACTTCTCTTGGAAAGTACAGCAGTAGAGGAAGTTGGTCTTTCTGTGGTGGTGGTAGCAGAGGTTCCAGTGACTGGCTCCTATTCTGGGGGTAGAGGCAGGGTACAGACCCTCCTTTTGTTGGCATGAATCACATATGAGGCAGTGTGCCCTAAAGCCAAGAGTTGTGGCAGTGGCTTTCTCATGCCCAGGAGGCAGCTGAGGTGGTGGTGTCCTGCAGTCAAGAGATAGGCCAACAGCATCCTGATTCCCCAGCTTCTGATCATTCTCCAGTAAAAGTAGCACCTCCCTTGGTGGGCCACTTACGTGGTATGCTGGGCATCATTCCTGCAAGTTCAGCTTGGAGTCTGCTCCTCCAACCCTTACAAGTATTTTATAAATTTCCTAAGTCCTTTTATTCTTAAACTAACTAGAATACTTTTCATGATCTGTAACTAGACCCAGACCCATGCTGCACTTTTATTTGAGGTCTGTTATTGTAATTGTTGATGCCAATATCTTTCCCAGAAGGCAGCAAGATCCTGGAAGGCATGTTTGTAGAATAGTTCCAAAGTGGTATTACTGAAATAGAGACCATCTCAATTATTTGCTTATTATACTGGCTCCAGTAAGGGGTAGTTTTGGCCAGGTGATGGGATCTGCCCTATCATTTCTATCAGTACCCACCAAAATCATCCCAAATTAGCATACAGTTTAAGTAAAATCTATTACTAAGTAAACCCAAATTCAAGGCAAGTTTCCTAACCTCCTCTCACCCCACTTCAACTGCAACTAAACCTCCTTCTTAGCAAAAATTCTGAAATTGCCTTTAGCCAACTATGTATCTGATTCTTGCTTAGATCTTAAAATTCACAAATGATTAAGAAGAGAATTCTACCCTCCAACATTTTGCACAACAGTGTAGGGAGTAGAAAAGATTCCTTAAGGATATTTGTATTTATAGAAATACAAGCAAATGCCCACCAAATACTCTACTTCATTCAATTCAAGACATAAAGAAATGACTTCAAACGCCGTTACTAAACTTTGATGCTTTCTTTAATTCAATAACTTTTCTTCTAGCCCAGAAATATTTTTACTTCTTTGCAGCTCAACAATGATACACACACACACACACACACACACACACACACACACACACACATGTGGAGACCACAGAGCCTAGAATAGAGCAGATGTTTAAGAAACATAGAGCTAATTGATATATCAGGTGGCTTGTCCCCTTTGGGCTGGGCTACTAAAACCTTCCCACACCACTTTCTTGACGTTTGTATCCAAAAGTGATCATGATTCTGTCACAGCTCTTCATTGCATGAAGGACTAGCATGGCTTAAACTAGAAGAGAGTTGATATCAATAAGTCAGACCAATTACATCTATCAGAGACCAGCATGTGTGCAATAAACAAGGCAAATCTGATCCCAGAAGAGTGGAGATGGTCATCTGTCAACTCTGTAATATGGTTTAAGAGTGAAGACCAGAAATGAGTCTTGACATCTCTGGTGCGGTCTGTAGCATTCCTAATTCCAACATTAAAGCTTTATCCCTTAGGATCAAGGTTTTGCTTCCCAGCCAGAATATGTGGAGCCCTGGAAGTAAGCCACAGCTGATGCAAAACCACAGAATAAGGTGGTACATCTCCCTTGAGAATCTGTTTTACTTGAAGATTTGAGGAGAAACACATTCTCTGTATATTTAAACAAATCTGTATACATTTCAGAGTGGAATTCAACCTTCACATTCATTTTTAAATCTCTATTGAAATACAGCATGCACACAGAAATGTACAGATATCATAAGAATACAGTTTGATGGATTTTTTTTAAAACTTCTTACATCTATGTGTTACTGGCAAAAATCTGCAGTTGCTTCTGTGTTTAGGCGCTGCCCACGCCTAAGAGTCCCCAGTTGAAAAGGAAAAGAGAGAGAGAGTCCCCTGTATGGAGCAGAAAGGAAAAGGAGAAAGGAGAAAAATAAATCCCAAACTTTGGGCCTATCTTCTCTTGGAATTTCTCCTGGCTGGCTCTCCAAAATATGTTATTGATGGAGGGTGTCCAGGTTCTTGGCATCTTGAACAAAGAATTGCACAAAATGCACAAACAAAGCAAGGAAGGAATGAAAGGATTCATTAAAAATAAAAGTACACTCCACAATGTGAGAGTGGGCCCAAGCAGAGGGACTCATGGGCCCCATTACAGAATTTTGGGGAGTTTAAATACCCTCAAGAGGATTCCATTGGTTACTTGGTGTACACCCTATGTAAATAGAGAGCATTACGAAAAGTTACAAAGTAATTGACTCAATGTACGCCCTATGGAGAGGATATTTCATGTCATAGCTGAAGTGTGAATTGGCCTTAGGTTCCCTGTCTCCAGACCCTATTTTCCTGCCTCACATGGAACCAATACCCAGATCAAGAAGTAGAGCATTACCAACATCCCAGAACCCAGTCTTGTGCCTCTTCCAGATGCTACTTCTCTAGGGGTAACCACTCTCCCTTCATTTAACTTTATGTAAATGGAGCTATACAATGTGTTTAATATTTGGCTTTTCTGCTCAATATTATCCTTGTAAAATCCACTTATATTGCACTGTTCAGTTGAAGGTCATTCATTCTCACTGCTGTCTAGTATTCCATTGTGAAAATATATACACAATTTATTCTGCTGTTGATAGCCATTTAAGCAGTTTCCAGTTTAAAGTTATTAATAATAGTGCTGTTGTAAATATTCTTTTACATGCCTTTTGATAGAAGTAAGCAGTCGTTTTTTTCTTAATGTATAACCAAGAATGGAGTTGTAAGATCATAGGGTAGGCATATGTTTAGCTTCAGTAGACACCAAAACAACCTTCTTGAGCACTTATACCAAGTTCCATTTTTTTTTTCATTTTTTATTTTTTTACTTTTTAAATATGTTTAGAGATGAGGGGGCGGTCTCACTATGTTGGTCAGGCTGGTCTCAAACTCCTGGCCTCAAGCAATTTTCTTGCCTCAGTCTCCCGAAGTGCTGAGATTACAGATGTGAGCCACTGCACCCAGCCATCCAGTTCCATTTATTTTTTTAAAACAATTTTAAGTGGAGACTGCAGAGAAATTGCATCATTGGGTTGATGTTTTCACTATGTCTTTGCAAGGTATCAATTCATACTCGGACTTTTTTTCAAGATTTTATACTGGGTGGCTGGGAAGGTGGTATTTATTTTTAGTCAAGTACCCTACAGTTAGTAGGGCTAATATTCACAATTATTTCTTTAAGAAATTGTAATAAAAATGGTTGCAACCGATATTAGTTCTCTATTGCTGCATAACGAATTACCACAAACTTAACAGCTTTAAAAATACACATGCTTTATCTCAAGTTTTCATAGATCAAAAGTCTAGGCACAGTTTAGCTGAGCACACTGTTTCATGTCTCTCACTGGCTGCATAAAAGGTCTTGGCCAGGTATGAGTTCTCATCAGAGGCTCTACTGGAAAAAAATCTACTTCCAAAATCCCTCAGATTTTGGGCAGAATTTATTTCCTTGTGGCTATAGGATTGAGGGCCTCTGCTTTTTAATGACTACTGGCTAGAGGCTGCCCTTGGGTCCTAGAGGCACACCCCTGTCCAAATTCCTGGCTATCTGTACTTCTCACGTGACTATTTACTTTATTAAACCAGCGAGGAAAATCCTACATAACATAATGTGCTCATGGGAGTGACATTCCACCATCTTTGCCATAATCTATAGATTAGAAACAAGTAATAGGTTCTGCTGGCACTCATAAAACAGGTTACTACAAAAAGGCATGAATTCCAAGAGATGGAAATCATTGGGGGTCACCATGAGGTCTGCACCATATTACTTAATGAGCTACTATTGAGGTCTAGGCTTTATATAAGTACTTTATTCCCATTAGCTCACATAATCCTATTGGAAATCTTGCAGCTAAGTATTTGGGCTTGTCAGGGCTCTTGGCCACAGACTATCAACAACAGTTGTGAGTGATCTTAGTAGAAACATTTTAAACTTTTAAAAAATTATGCATATTTATGGGTTGCAATGTTATGTTTTGATATATGTATACATTGTGTAATGATCAAATCAGGGTAATTAACATATCCATCACCTAAAGCATTTATCACTTCTTTGTAGTGAGAACATTCAAAAACTTCCTTTTAGCTATTTTGAAATATACATTTTTGTTAACTCTAACCATCTGACTCTACAATAGAATACCAGAACTTATTCCTCCCCATTGACCAACCTCACACCCTCCCCTCATTTTTCCCACCCTCTCCATTTTCTGGTAACCACTATTCTATTCTCTACTTCTATGAGAACAACTTTCTGGCTCCAGATATGAGTGAGATTATTTTATCATTTTCTATGGCTGAATAGTATCCCATTCTATACATACACCACATTTTCTTTATCCATTTATTTACTGATGGACGTTTAGTTTGATTCTATGTCTTGGCTATTGACAATACTGCTACAATGAACATAGAAATGAAGATATTTTTTGACATATTGATTTCATTTCCTTTGGATATATACACAGCAGTAGGATTATTAGATTATATGATAGCTGTATTTTTTTTAATTTTATTTTAAGTTCAGGGTTATATGTGCACGTTTGTTATATAGGTAAACTTGTGCCATGGGGATTTGTTGTACAGATTATTTCATCACCTAAGTATTAAGCGTATGAGGATTTTTCCTGATCCTCTTCCTCTTCCCATCCTCCGCTTTCTGATGGGTTCCAATGTCTATTGCTCCTCTCTAGGTGTCCATGTGTTTTCATCATTCAGGTCCCACTTATAAGCAAGAACATGCAATGTTTGGTTTTCTGTTCCTGTGTTAGTTTGCTAAGGATAATGGTCTCCAGCTCCATTCATGTTCGTGTAAAGAACATGATCTCATTCTTTATGGCTGCATAGTATTCCGTGGTGTATATGTGTCACATTTTTTTTTTTTACCCAGTCTACCATAGATGGGCATTTAGGTTGATTCCATGTCTCTGCTATTGTGAATAGTGCTGCAATAAACATATGTGTGCCTGTGTCTTTACAACAGAGCAATTTATATGTCTTTGGGTATATACCCGGTAATGGGATTGCTGTGTTGAATGGTAGTTCTGTTTTTAGGCCTTCAAGGAATCACTACACTGTTTTCCACAATGGTTGAACTAATTTACACTCCCACCAACAGTGTTTAAGCACTCCATTTTCTCCAAGATCTTGCCAGCATCTGTTATTTTTTGACTATTTAATAAAAGCCACTCTGACGGGTGTGAGATGGTATCTCATTGTGGTCTTGATTTGTATTTCTCTAATGATCAGTAATGTTGAGCTTTTTTCCATATGCTTGTTTTGGCCACATGTATGTCTTTTCAAAATTGTCTGTTCATGTCCTTTGCCCACTTTTTAATGGGGTTGTTTGTTTTCTTCTTGTAAATTTAAGTTCCTTATAGATGCTAGATATTAGACCTTTGTCAGATGCATAACTTGCAAAAATTTTCTCCCATTTTTTAGGTTGTCTGTTTACTCTGCTAATTGTTTCTTTTGCTGTGCAGAAGTTCTTAAGTTTAATTAGATCCTATTTCTCAATTTTTGCAATTGCTTTTGGCATCTTTGTCATTAAATCTTTGCCTGTTCCTATGTCCAGAATGGTATTGCCTAGGTTGTCTTCCAGGGTTTTTATACTTTTGGGTGTTACATGTAAGTTGTTAATCCATCTTGAGTTGATTTTTGTATATGGTGTAAGGAAGAGGTCCAGTTTCAATCTTTTGCATATGGCTAGGCACTCACACCATCACCATTTATTGAATAGGAAATCCTTTCCCCATTACTTGTTTTTGTCCACTTTGTCAAAGGTCAGATGGTTGTAGATGTTGTGCAGCCTTATTTCTGGGCTCTCTATTCTGTTTCACTGGTCTGTCTGTTTTTGTACCAGTACCATACTCTTTCAGTTACTGTAACCCTGTCGTATAGTTTGATGTTAGGTAGCGTGACACCTCCAGCTTTGTTTTTTTGTTTTGTTTTGTTTTGTTTTTTGCTTTTGCTTAGGATTGCCTTGGCTATTTGGGGCTCTTCTTTGTTGTCATTTCATATAAATTTTAAAATAATTTTTCTAGTTCAGTGAAGAATGTTATTGGTAGTTCGACAGGAATAGCATTGAATCTATAAATTGCTTTGGGTAGTATGGCCATTTTAACAACATTGATTTTTTTGTTTTTTGTTTTTTCTGTTTGTTTGTTTGTTTTGTTTTGACATGAAGTCTCACTGTCTCCCAGGCTGGAGTTTAGTGGCGCAATCTCAGCTCACTGCAACCTCTGCCTCCCAGGTTCAAGCAATTCTTGTGCCTCAGCCTCTCAAGTAGCTGAGATTACAGACGTGTGTGACCACACCTGGCTAATTTTTGTATTTTTAGTAGTGATGGGGTTTCACCATGTTGGCCAGGCTGGTCTAAAACTCCCGACCTCAGGTGATCCACCCACCTAGAAAATGATAAAATAATCTCACTCATATGTGGAGCCAGAAAGTTGAATCCCAAAGTGCTGGGATTACAGGCATGGGCCACCATGCCCAGCCCAATATTGATTCTTCCTATCCATGAGCATGGAATGTTTTTTCATTTGTTTGTGTCATATCTGATTTATTTCAGCAGTATTCTGTTGTTCTCCTTGTAGAGCTCTTTCACCTCCCTGGTTAGCTGTATTCTTAGTTATTTTATTCTGTTTGTGGCAATTGAGAATTTTGTGAATGAGATTTCATTCCTGATTGGGCTCTCAGCTTGACTGTTGTTGGTGTATAGAAATGCTAGTGATTTTTGCACATTGATTTTGTATCCTGAGACTTTGCTGAAGTTATCAATTTAAGGAGCTTTTTGGCCAAAACAATGGAATTTTCTAGATATAGGATCATGTTGTCTGGAAACAGGGATAGCTTGACTTCCTCTTTTCCTGTTTGGATGCCCTTTATTTCTTTCTCTTGGCTGATTGCTCTGGCCAGAACTTCCAATACTATGTTGAATAGAGGTGGTGAGAGAGGGCATCCTTGTCTTGTGCAGGTTTTCAGAAGGAATGCTTCCAGCTTTCACCCATGTATGATGTTGGCTGTGGGTTTGTCATAGATGGCTCTTATTATGTTGAGCTATGTTTCCTCAGTACCTTGTTTATTGAGAGTTTTTCACATGAGGGGGTGTTGAACTTTTTCAAAAGCATTTTCTGTATCTATTGTCTTTAATTATGTTTATGTGATGAATTACATTTATCGATTTGTGTACATTAAACCAATCTTGCATCCCAAGGATAAAGCCTAATTGTTTATGGTGGATAAGCTTTTTGATGTGCTGCTGAATTCAGTTTGCCAGTATTTTGTTGAGAATTTTTGCATTGATGTTCATCAAGGAAATTGACCTGATGTTTTCTTTTTCCACTGTGTCTCTGCCAGGTTTTTGTATCCAAATGATCCTGGCTTCAAAGAATGAATTAGAAAGGAGTCCCTCCTTCTCAATCTTTTGGAATAGTTTCAGTAGAAATGGTACCAACTCTTCTTTGTACCTCTGGTAAAATTCAGCTGTCCTGGGCTGAATTGTCTGGTCCTGGGCTTTGATAGGCTATTTATTATGGATTCGATTTTGCAGCTTGTTATTGGTCTGTTCAGGGATTCAATTTCTTCCTGGTTCAATCTTGGGAGGGTATATGTATTCAGGAATCTATCCATTTCTTCTAGATGTTATAGTTTATGTGCATAGAGGTGTTCATAATATTTTCTGATGGTTATTTGCATTTCTGTGAGGTCAGTGGTAATATCCTCTTTGTCATTTCTAATTGTGTTTATTTGGATTTTTCTCTCTTTTCTTCTTTATTACTCTAGATAATGGTCTATCTATTTTATTTTATTTTATTTCAGAAAACCAACTCCTGGATTTGCTGATTTTTGGAATGGTTTTTTATGTCTCATGGTTTTTGATGTGAGCATTTAGTGCTATAAATTTCCTTCTTAACACTGCCTTAGCTGTGTCCCAGAGATTCTGGTATGTTGTATCTTTGTTTTCATTAGTTTCAAATGACTTACTGATTTCCACCTTGATTTTATTATTTACCCCAAAGTCATTCAGGAGCAAGTGATTCAATTTCCATGTAATTGTCTGGTTTTGAGCAATTTTTTATATTTAATTTCTAATTTTATTGTGTCATGGTCCAAGTGGTTGGTATGATTTCAATTCTTCTGCATTTGCTAAGGGTTGTTTTATGTCCAATTGTGTGGTCAATTTTAGGGTTATGTGCCATGTGGCAATGAGCAGAATGTATATTCTGTTGTTTTGGGGTGGAGGGTTCTGTAGATGTCTATCAGGTCCATTTGATCCAGTGCTGAGCTCAGGTCCTGAATACCTTTGTTAATTTTCTGCCTCAATGATCTGTTAGTGGGGTGTTGAAGACTCCCACTATTATTGTGTAGGAGTGTCAGTCTCTTTGAAGGTCTTTGAGAACTTGCTTTATGTATCTGGGTGCCCCTGTGTTCAGGGCATATATATTTATGATAGTTGTGTCTCCATGTTGCATTGAACCCTTTACCATTATGTAAAATGCTTCTTTGTCTTTTTAAAAAATCTTTGTTGGCTGAAAGTCTTTTTTGTCTGAAATTAGGATTGCAACCCCTGCTTCTGTTTTCCACTTGCTTGGTAGATTTTTCTCCATCCCTTTATTTGGAGCCCATGGGTGTCATTGTATGTGAGATGGGTGTCTTGAAGGCAGCATACCAGTGGGTATTGGTTCTTTATCCAGATTTCCACTCTGTGCCTTTTTATTGGGGCATTTAGCCCATTTACATTCATGGTTAGTATTGATATGTGTGGATTTGATCCTGTCATCATGATGTTTGCTGGTTATTATGCACACTTGTTTGTGTGGTTGATTTATAGTGCCACTGGTCCAGGTACTTCAGTGTGTTTTTGTAGTGGCTGGTAATGATCTTTCCTTTCCATATTTAGTGCTCCATTCAAATAGGAAAGAAAGAAGTCAAATTGTTCCTGATTGCAAATGACTTGATTTTGTATATAGAAAACCACCAAAAACCTGTTAGAACTAATAAATGAGTTCAGTAAAGTTACAGGATGCAAAGTCAAAGTATAAAAATCAGTATCTTTTTTATACACCAATAACAAGGTATCTAAAAATGATATCAAGAAAGTAATTCCATTTATAATAGTTACAAAAAATAAAATATCTAGAAATAAATTTAACCAAGGAAGTGAAAGATCTTTACAATGAAAACTGTAAAACATTCATGGAAAAAACTGAAGAAGACATACACAAAATGGAAAGATATCTTGCTCATAGATTGGAAGAATTAATACTGTTAAAATGTGCATAGTAGTAAAGATATTTTTATTGGGAAGATATTGAGTGGTTCACATAATCCACAAAAAAAGGCCATAAAACCAGCAAGTTTTTATTAGCGATTTTCAAAAGGGGAGGGAGTGTATGAATATGGTGTGGGTCACAGAGATCACGTGCTTCACAAGGTAATAAAATATCACAAAGCAAATGGCGGCAGGGTGAGTTCACAGGACCACAGGATGGGACAAAATTAAAGTTGCTAATGAAGTTTCAGGCACACATTGTCATTGATAACATCTTATCAGGAGATAGGGTTTGAGAGCAACCAGTCTGACCAAAATTAATTAGGCGAGAATTTCCTCATCCTAATAAGCCTGGGAGTGCTACGGGAGACCGGGGCTTATTTCATCCCTTTGTCTATGACAGTAAAAGACAGCCGTCCCCAAAGCAGCCATTTTAGAGGCCTCCCCTCAGGGATGCATTCTCTTTCTCAGGGATGTTTCTTTTATTTATTTTATTTTTTTTTTTTTTTTTGGTGTTTCCTATAGTGTCTTTTTTTTTTTAAATTTATTTATTATTATTATACTTTAAGTTGTAGGATACATGTGCATAATGTGCAGGTTTGTTACATATGTATACTTGTGCCATGTTGCTGTGTCAGGGATGTTTCTTGATGAGAAAAAGAATTCAGCGACATTTTTCCTATTTGCTTTTGAAAGAAGAGAAATATGGCTCTGTTCCGCCCAGCTCACAGGCAGTCATAGTTTAAAGTTATCTCCCTTGTTCCCTGGACATTGCTGTCATCCTGTTCTTTTTTCAAGGTGCCCAGATTTCATATTGTTCAAACACACATGCTCTACAAACAATTTGTGCAGTTAACGCCATCATCACAGGGTCCTGAGGTGACATACATCCTCCTCAGCTTACAAAGATGATGGGATTAAGAGATTAAAGTAAAGAAAGGCATAGGAAATCACAAGGGTATTGATTGGGGAAGTGATAAGTGTCCATGAAATCTTCACAATTTATGTTCAGAGATTGCAGTAAAGACAGGTGTAAGAAATTATAAAAGTATTAATTTGGGGAGGTAATAAATGTCTATTGAAATCTTCACAATTTATGTTCTTCTGCCATGGCTTCAGCCAGTCCCTCCGTTTGGGGTCCCTGACTTCCCATAACACTTGAAGTGTGAACAAAATCAAATGGGGTGAGGGATTCAGCAGCCAGAAAGTAGCCAAGTGAATGGCAGGAAAGATCTGGTTAATATGCCTCTCCTACTGCTCTGCTGCTGAGCATCACATTCCTACCACTATCTTCCTCCAAGAATGAAGTATAAACCACTGCCAGTCACAGGTGGTGTCTGAAATGTTACTATGTAACCAGCACAGAAATCGAAAATAAACATTTAGAAATTTTATAGTACTTTGACAGAGTAATTTTCTCTCTTGAGAACCCAATAATATAAAATTGGGTTTTTAGTTTTAGGACATTTTAATGTGTCATTTTTCTAATGATTTGTTTTTTATTGTCTATTATAAAAGTATATGTCTTCAGCAGATTGGAAATTTGTTAATCCTAGCCCTTCAGCACAGATAGTTTGTGAAACCCTGTCTAAGTTGTCATGGTTTGCACTTGTTACTGACTTCAGATGTGAAGTCCCAGTTGGGAACATTTGAGTCTTGGGCCTGTATGATATCTGCCACATAGAGTTTGAAAATCTATTGTTTTCTATGTCTGTGCATCTTTGCTGGAGCAGATATTTACCTCTCTCAGAAGCTTCTCAAAGGTGGGCTCCCCAGATGTAGAAAGGGGTGTAGATGTGAACCAGCCAAAAATGTGACAGAGACCAAGATGAGAACTTCAAATTGTCCATAGGTTTTAGGAATGTGATGGTTACTGGCAACTTTAACAAGAGAAGTTTCACTGGAACAGTTTTAAATGTGGATAGAAAGTATTCAGCAATGAATATAAACATAAAGCAGTGTACAATCAGCCCTCCATATCTGTGGTTTCCACAACTATGAATTTAGCCAATTGTGGGTCAGAAAATACTTGAAAAAAAAGGATGGTTGCATCTGTAATGAACATGTGCAATCTTTCCTTCTTGTCATTATTCTCTAAATGATACAGCATAACAATTATTATACAGAATTTATATTGTATTAGGTATTATATGTAATCTAGAGATGATTTTGGGTATACTGGAGGATGTGCATAGATTATATCTAAATACTATATCATTTTATATAAGGGACTTGAGCATCCATGAATTTTAGTATCCCCCCTCAGATATGGAGGTACAAGTGTTTTCAAGATGCTAACACAGTTCAAGATGGTGTCATGAAACATATGGCACACTTAAATTAGGTAAATGAGAAGACTTTAATAAAGAGAATATTTACAAAGTTGTTGGCAGGGGATAGGAAAATCAACAAAGGATGTTGATGCATTCCATGCTTAGCAACAGCAAGAGAAACATTACTACCATTAGGCTCTAGAGGGTAAGAGGGGAACAGTTATCATTAATTAGAGAGAGTAGCTATAGGAAAGGGCTGCCTAATAGGTGATGTCAACTTCAGTTGAGAAAGTCAGTCAACACATGAAAGATCATAAGATCCCCCTTAATATTTTGTTAGGGTCTCCCCTTGGTCTAATACAATTCAAAGGCAGAGGGCCAGGAGGATCATTGACATGGTCTATTAAGATCAGCCCTTCCTGGGTATGGAGCACAGCAGCGAAGGATAGAGAATTGCTTTGGGACAAAGAGAAGATATCCAGCATGGAGAGAGATATCTTTGGATCATATGAAGTTTCTGAGAAAGTGAGAAGGGAGCAGATGCAGAAAGAAGTGGAGAAAGAGAACTACCCTTCCTCCAACCATGGTAATAAGTGAGAAGGGGGAGGATTCAATGTGTTGCTGGTGAGCTTGTAAATATGACAGGAAGTTGATGAAATTCTGATGGGATGGCTTCTATTTTCTCTGCAAAGCGCAAACTATGTCATCTGTTAAAATAAAGGAGGTGAAGAACAGCAGAGATCTGAGAAGAGAGTTGAGAATGCATGAATTATTGAAAAGAGCTGGAGGACAAATTGACTGGAAAAATAAAGTCAGTTAGCCAGCCACCCTCAAAGCCCAGATGAGCTGAGTCAACTTTAATTTAAAATGAACACACATCCAATTAGTTGTATGATTTTCTCCAGTTGCTCTTAAAATATAATATTTTTAAATGCTTACAAATATTATTTTTAAAATACTTCTAACAACATACATGGCAGGCATTATCATCCATGTCTCACAAATAAGAACATAGCATTTAGAGACATTAAGTGATTTACCAAAGTTTACCCAGTTAATCAATGGTATGTCAGGATTTGATTCAACTGTTTCTACATGATGTTAGAATCACCTCACTCAGTAAATACTGGTATGAATGACTGCAAATTAGTTTTTTGACAGAGTACAAGCAAGAAAACAGATAGAACCTTATAGTCAGAGAAGTTCAGAAAAATAGAAAGCAAGTATGCGAGAAGGAATGAAAGACAAGGTAGATTCTGATCAAGTAGTATACCCAGGACAAAACTATTTCTTGCTCAGTGGTACTCTGGGTCATCAAGTCATATATAAAGCCCTTCACATGAATTACTGATATCACACACACTTAAGTACACATAGAAGGAAACCTGGTTAGAAGATATCACAGTGTCTCTGAGGGCATATGTATTTTTCTGTGACTTGTGTTGCCTGGTTATGTAGGATGATCATATAATTTCCAAACTAACACATTTTGAAATGAAAACAATAAAATTACATGCTTTTAAAAGATAGTTATTTATTGATCAGAAAATTGGACTAATTGCATTGAAAATATTTTAAAATTATATATTTGAACTATTTTCAAATATGAAATTCTTTTAAAAATAACATCTCGTGTAACAAACTTTTTGAAATGATTTTCCAAAATTAAAAAATACATAAGCAGAATAATTATTCTTGGTATGTATTCATAAACTTCAATCCATTTATCAGCTATATTTATTTCTAATACCATGTTACTGACATTTCTCTGAAAATATATTTATTCAGTAGAACTTAATAAAATTGCCTGCAATATTTTTCAAAGTTGCAGTTTATAGTTAATATATTTGAAATTTCTCATTTTAATCTCACTTTAATTGACTATAGTATTTTCAATTGAGAAAATATTCTCTTTAGGCTGGGTGCAGTGGCTCACACCTGTAATTCCAGCATTTTGGGAGGCTGAGGCAGGCAGATCACTTGAGGTCAGGAATTTGAGACAAGCCTGGCCAACATAGTGAAACCCCATCTCTATTAAAAATACAAAAATTAGCCAGGCGTAGTGGTGCACACTTGTAATCCCAGCTGCTCAGGAGAAGGCTGAGGCAGGAGAATTGCATGAACCCGGGAGGTGGAGGTTGCAGTGAGCCAAGATCACACCACTGCACTCCAGCCTGGGCAACAACAACAAAAAAAAAAAAAAAAAAAAAGAAAAAAAGGAAAGAAGAGAAAAAGAAAAGAAAATATCCTTTTTAGGTGGTCACAAACATTACAATAAGATAGAAAAGATAAATTCCATGTTTGATAGCAGAGTAGGATGACTATATTCAAGCAAAAATGTATTGTGCAGTGATGGATACCCTAAATATCCTGACTTGATCACTACGCTTTATTATATACTTGTAAAAATTTTTCGTGTACCCCCTGAATGTGCACGAATACAAAAAAATAAAAGATTTAATTTGGGAACAAAAAGAAAAATATTCTCTTTACAGATGCTAAGGTATCTGGTCAATTTCAAGCAAATTCTGCTAATCAGAGAATATTCTCAATTCTAATTATTTAAATATTTTGGAATAAATATTTTGAAGGGTACTGTCTTTTTGCTTCCATTTTGGGTCCTTCAACAAATGTTTTTACACAATGAAACTCATTAGCTGGGCATGGTGGTGCATGCCTGTAGTTCCAGCTACTAGGGAAGCTGGAGTTGGAGGATCATTAGAGGTTAGGAGTTCGAGGTTGTAGTGTGCTACTTGTGCACCTGTGAATAGCCACTGCACTCCAGCCTGGGCAACATAGCAAGACCCTGTCTCTAAAAAAAATTCCCTGTGTTTATGTTTTTTTCTGAATGGCTCACCATATTTAAATGCTACAAAATCAAAGCCTTCTTAAGTTTATTCCATTCCAGTACCAACTATAAACTCTCTAGTTAAAAATAAGATGCATCAAGTTAAGATATTACAAAGTGCAGTTATAAAATGTCAAAATTAAACCTTGTGCACAATTTGGGCTCTCATCATGTAATCTGTTAACTGATAAATTTCAATGTCTTCTCATATACAAGCTTTGTTTCCATAATTACAATTTGCTAAGAGCTTCAAAAGCTGAAATTTTTGGTACTTCATTCCTTGAGTACTTTAATTAAAGATTTCCAAATGATTTTAAACAAAATGCAACCTAAATTTAAAGGACTTGTTTACAATAATATTCAATACTCTCTAGAACACTTGAGTTAATTAACAAAGTACTTCTTTAAAGGCTCAAACATTTTAAAAATCTGAATGATGACTGGAAACAAAAAGAGGATCATGTACTGCCACGCTAAAATTTTCTGTTCTATGCTCCACATCACATTTGTCATAAAACTTTGCAATTCAATTAATCTAAATGTATATTTGTATATACATTTGTAAATGTCAAAAACTATTGCTTCTATTTCAATTCATAGATTATCACAGTGTAGAAGAAATGAATGAATTATATGTGCCCCACAACCAATTCCAAATATAGTTTTGCCTTATAGGTTTCTTAATTTAGTAAGAACATTGCTTTTACTAAGATAATTATATTCCACCTAGATTTGTATTTGGATTATCACCAAAAAAAATTATCTTCAACATTAAATTTTTAACTGAATTTACAAATAAGTATTACCATTAAATTCATATGTTTCACCTCTAACAAAATGAACTTCCCAAAACCATAGTTTGCATAAATTGGACGAAAAAATTAAGTCATTACTGAAATTAACCAATTTTCTGTTTGAAGCATCTGATGTCACTAATGTCAGACTGGCATCATTTAACTGTTTGCAAAGATCTTTTTCTGCTAATGGAGTCAACCCTTTACCACCTATCACTTCACTCTTTGTGTATGCACAGGAAAACATGGAATTGAAAATGAATAGAATTAATTTAGAAGACCCATCATTTGATCTAATTGAAAAGCCATGCTTCACAGAATGCTATGTAAATTACCTTCTGCAGCTAACTTTTGAAATAGATGCTCCTGTTTTGTAAGCAGGTTTGAGTCTTCTGGTTTTCACATGGTCAGTGATATTACTAAGGCTTCCAGTTGGATGGTAAATGTTAAGGGACATTTTGTTCAGTTTACACAATCACTATTTTTATTTTTGAGAAATAGAAATTTAGCACTTAATTATTTACAGAACATGTATTCTTTTACCCACTGCTATTGAAATTCATTGCCATGGAGAGGGTACATTTGCAAAACACAGAGGTATAACCAAACAAAACAAGTAGATGCAGATTATGCCTTAACATAAATAATAAAACAACTGCAGCAAGAGTGTTTACTTGGTTTTCTCTGTGCTCTGCAGGAGGACTATTAAGCTTCCATTTGTCATGCGCATCTCTCTTATAGCTAACCCATAGTTTCTCACATTCCCTACTGATTCTTGAAACTATTAACCTGGCAACTTTATGCATCTTGCTGGCTATGGCATGTGCCACAGCAGAAGTAACTGTTACACTAACTGACCAGCAGATGCAAAAGCGTCAGATATGCTGCACAAGGCCAGGAGTTAGCAATCTCTAACTAATGGAGTCCAAGAGAACTTTGTCCTACAAACAAGATCCTTGCAGGCTGTCCTTGTAACAGAAATGTTCGTTACATTGCATCTGGATAGTGTCATCATCTTTCACATTTAACCATGTGTTATAGAGAGAACTCTGTACCCTGCCCATACATCTTACACACTACTACATGAAAATTGTATGCTTTGAAATTTACTTTACCTGATATTAATATAGCCACTCCTACTTTTGCTGTTGTTTTTGTCTTTTTTGTTAATATTTGCATGGTACATCTTCTTCCATCCTTTTACTTTCAACCTATGTCATTGTATTTAAAGTGAGGTTCTTGTAGAGAGCATATAGCTGGATCATGGCTTTTTAAAATTCATTCTGTCAGTCTCTGTTTTTAATTGGGGTATTTAGACTATTTTCATGTAAGGTTAACTATTGATATATTAGGGTTTTTACTGACATTTTGTTATTTCTTTTTTGACTCTTTCTTATATATCTTATTCTTCCGTTTCTCTTTTCTAGCCTTCCAGTGGGTTACTTGAACATTTTTTAGGTTTTTATCTTGATTTATTTGTAGTCTTTTTGAATATTTCACTGTTTATAGCTTAGCAACAGCCAAGGATGTCCACTCTCACCACTTTTATTCAACGTTGTGCTAGAAGTTCCAAGTTCCATCCAATAAGGCAAGAAAAAGAAATGAAATGCATACAGATTGAAAAGGAAAAAATAAAACTCTCCCTATTTGCAGATGACATGTTTTCTATGTAGAAAATGCCAAAGAATCAACAAAATACAAACTCTTAGAGAGAGTGAACTTTTCAAAGCCTCAGGATGCAAAATCAACACACAAAAATTAATCTCAATTCTATATACTAGCAACAGACATGTGGAAACTGAAATTAAAAATTGAATACAAGGTACAATTACTCTAAAGAAAATTAAATATGTAGGTATAAATCTAACAGAACATGAACAGTATTTGTACCATGAAAATTAAAAAATGCTAATAAAAGCAGTCAAAGAAAAACTAAATAAAAGAAGCACCATACTGTGTTCATGGACTAGAAGACTCAAACTAGTAAAAATGTGAACTCTCCCTCAATTGATCTATAGACTAATGCAATATTTATCAAAGTCCCAGCAGGGATTTCTGTAGACATAAAGAAGTGTATTCAAAAATTGACATGGAACTACCCAGACCCTAGAATAATTAAAATAACCCTTAAAGGGAAAATAAAGTGGGCAGAACCACTCTACCCTGTGCTAAGACTGACTATATGGCTACAGTGGTCAAGATAGTATAGTATTGGCAAAGGAATAGACACATGGATCAATGGAACAAAATAGAGAACCCAGGAATAGGCCTACCTAAATATGCTCAACTTATCTTTGGCAAAGGTACAAAAGCAACTTGTAATAAAGTGTCTGAGTCTATTTTTGATGTTTGACCACTAACAGCTTTCAGCCCCTACCTCTCTCCCTTCCGTTTTTCTTCGATATCTAGGTGAGCTGCTAAGAAAGCCTGAGCACTCCTTCCCTTGGCACCACCAGAAAATGCCAAACCACAAAAATTTCTGCCCACACACAGGAATCCTCATCCCAGCCCCATCCCTGGACCATAATAAAATCCGAAGTTACTGGCCCTTTCCTTACTCAAGTCATTTCAAACTGGCTTGGGTGTCTGCCCTGCTCTCCCCCAAAAGTCCAAATATGTGAATAATAAAACTTTTCAGATCCTCTTTGTGTGTGTGTGTGTGTGTGTGTGTGTGTGTGTGTGTGTGTGTGAGAGAGAGAGAGAGAGAGAGAGAGAGAGATCAGTCTCAATCAACATTTGAGCCAATTTTGAGTAGGGGGTTGGTCCTGCTCTCCATGGGGCAACCACTAAACAATTGGTACTGGAAGTAGGATTGTGCATCATATCACTACGCACTTATCAGAATGTCTAAAATTTAAAAAAAAGTGATAACACCAAATGCTGGCAATGATGCCAAGAAATTAGAGCACTCATACATTGCTGGTGGGAATGTAAAATGGTACAACTAGTGTAAAAGAGTATGGTAGTTTCTTATAAAAAATAAACATGCTCACTGTGCAACCTAGATATTGCATTCTTGGGCATTTAACCCAGAAAAAAGAAAACTTATATCCACACAAAGACTTGTAATAAAATAGCCACAGCACCTCTATTGATAATAGCCTCAAACTTGAAACAACCCAAATGTCCATCAACTGATGAATGGATAAACAAAATATGGTGTATCCATACCACGGAATGGTTTAAAAAGTACAAACTACCAATACCATGCAACAAGTTAAATGGATCTCAAGGAAATTATGTTGAGCTAAAATAAATAAATAAGGCAAACAAAAAGGTTACAACCTGTATGATTTTATTTATATAACATTTTTGAAACGACTCAATTATAGAGATGGAGAACAGATTACTGGTTGTCAAGGTTTGGAGTTAGGGGTGGAGATGGGGCATGGAAGGCAGGTGAGTGTGGTTATAAAAGAGTAATACAAGGGATCTTTGTTACAGAACTCTTCTGGATCTTGACTGTGGTAGTGGTCACAGTATTCCACACATAATGATAAAATTGCAAAGAACAAAATACACACACACACATGACTGCATGTAAAACTGGAGAAATATGAATAAGGTTAAGTGGATTATATAAATGTCAATTTCCTGGCTGTGATATTCTACTATAGTTATGCAAGATGTTACCACTGAGGGAAACTGTGGGTGACGGGTGTAAGGAATTTATCTGTATTATTTCTTAAAACTGCATGTGAATATACAGTTATCTCAAAATAAAGAGTAAAAACAAAATCTCTTCCAACATCTAGGTTAAAGAAGAAAGAATGTGCTCCAGTTTTGAAAATAAATTACCCTATCATTTCCAGTACAAAACAGTTGTTAAAACTGCTGTTGCCAGGATCTACACACTGCTGTCAATGGGAGGAAGGAGGGATGGTGCACTGCTCATGAGGAAAAATTTTGAAAGTTAGTACCAATCCTAAGAGTGACTGGTAAAGTGACTTGCTGAGAGCTGTTATTTGGTGCCGCTGGTAGGTTTTCCTGTTTCCTGGGGCAGAGTAACAGAGAGAAACTGACTAGGGAAGAGAGCTTTCTATTTCATTGTTGTTTCTAGCTAACTTGAATTATCTTGAAATTCAGGAGAAGTGGAGACACTTGGTGTTTTGGTATGCTTCCCATTCAGTAGATAGAATGACACATTTATATGGGAAAACATAGTAGAATTTGAAGAGGAGAATAGGCAAGAAGGCTCAGACATTCTGGTAGAATTGTAGCCAGAATCCTTCACTGCAATCTGACCCTATGCTCCTAGGGGAGGATGGTCCTAGAAAAGATATTTACACTGGGATGTCTGATCACTTTAGGCGGATCTAAATGATTTTGAGTCCTACTTTCCTATTTCTCCTTCCCTGTCAATTGAAGTAGTTCCCACTTCTATTCAAACAAGAGCATCTCTTCTTCAAATTCTTCCTATGCTTAGGACCTGCTATGTTGTAGCTTTCCTTTATTATTATAATAAGGTTTATTCCTATTCTTGTTTCTGCCCCAAAGACAGGCACCTATCATTGAAACAATATCTGAAGAGAAACATGCTGTCAGAACTGACAACCTCCGAGACAGATATGACATAAAAATAGTCTGGGAACAGAAAACCAAACACCGCATGTCTCACTCATAGGTGGGAGTTGAACAACAAGAACACATGGACACAGGG